>NC_143580.1:174598114-174756933 GCF_048544385.1 Mastigoproctus giganteus
TACTGAAAAGTGTTTGAACATACAGTATATTTTAATAAGTTTTTATGACATAAACCTTGCAAATAGCTATTTCTCTGAACAAGAATAGTATGTGAAAATAAAACAAATTTTACGAACAACAAAAACATTTCATAAATATTTCAGTTAGTGGGAGTGGACCGGTTAGAACAATATACAAAGTAGAAAGACCATGTATTTAAAGGGTGCTCAGGGAGGCAGTCAACATCAATTTAATCCCTCTATCTTAAGATGCAGCACTTAGTAATTTTTGGGAAAGGTGGCTCGGTGTTGTTCAAACATAGCATAGTCAGTAGGGGATCTAAGTAGGAGATGAAAAGGTTCTGTGGTAAAGGAAACAAAGTTGGTGTTTCCTTTACCACAAAGTAATGTATGAAAAGAATACGTGTAAGAAATAGCATAGCGACTGGGTCTGTACAAATTAGTTAGGCAGAGATATGCAAAGGAGAGGGAAATAAGTAGGGGCTTCGGGCAGAAAAACATCCCTCTCACAAGTTCAATCGCTGGCAATTTTTCTTGTTACTCAAATAGTAAGTTGTATTTTTAAAATACAGTATAAGTTTTTAAAAAATGTCTGAAATTTCAAAGAAATGGAAGCTTACTATAGAAGAAAATATTGCCGCTGTTGACAGAATCAAGTCTAGAGTCCAACAAACTCAAGTGGCTAGAAACCTTAAACGGAAAAGATACATTCCCTTTTAATTTTACAGTTAAAACACACTACTGAAATTGTTTAAAAAGAAACAAATAATGAAACAGTCAACCCTTGTCTTTTTAAAAGACAAGGGTTGACTGTTTCATTATTTTAGTCATTACTTTCAGGACTTGAAAGTAACAACTAAAATATGCAAAGGTTTGTTTGCTAATGTCTACTTAATTGGAAGAACATAGGTGCATTTCGTTTTCCTTTTTCTCCCAAATTTGACTGTTAATTTCAAAACACAAATGTAATAGTCAATACAACCACGTGGAAAAAAAGCAGTTTTTTTGTTGTTTTGATTTGTTTTTATGACAAAAAGTGTGTTTATGTTTATTTAACAACACGAATATTGGTTTTTTTAAAATATTCTATTCTACAATGCATCCATCAATAAAAGATTGAAACAACACAATTGCATATTATTTCCATTATTATTCTTTGTGTGATTTTTCTTAGACGTAGTATTGCAATTACCATGCAAAAAAGAGATGATCAAAATGATAGTATATATGAAGTTTGAATGCCAAAAAATGGCTAGAATTTTCTACCACCATGCCTCTTATATCGCGTTATAATGGTTTCACCCATACTTATTTACTTATCATGAAACTGAATTTTTCTTATAAACAACAATTATTTCTCCATAATAGTGTTTATGAAGCTCATGGATTACCATTTTTATGTGGCTTTTGACAAAGTGAATAAACACTCAGTGGTTTTGATAATTTTGCATGTTATGCCACAACTCTAATAAATAAATATGAAATCAGCTGTATAAATAAAACAAAATGTTAACCAAATATAATAATTTGAATACCTATGTAGAAACAAGAGTCCTGGGTACCCAGATTTTTTCATGTACCCATTTACAGGCTATTTCACTGAAGCATTTAGGGTCTTTGGAATGGCATGAAGATCTATGCAGCCTCCTGTTCATCTACAATGATTCTCAGGGGGAGCATCTTAGAAATTAATTAATCACAACCGATGACAACAGATTTTTAAGAATGGAAAAGTCACCAAATCTTCAAAATAAAGAAGTGTTCTAAAATTTAGGTAAGGTTTACTTTGACTTTTCACAAGATAAACCACTAAACAAACTGCAGAAGGTTCCTTTATCTGCATTTTACATGCTCTGTCCATTTATCATCTTGTGATGTATAGAAGGGTCCAAATTAAACTGGACTGCTTCATAGGAATCACATAGCAATATTTTCAAGTTGGTATTTAATCCTGTTGGTGATTTTATAAGTTACTTGCCGTAATTATCCTCTTCAACAAGAAACAAAAATTTTCATGAAAATTTAACTGATGAAGTCTGCAGTTTTACTGCTTTATAACTCAATATACTGAAGTGAATCTGTGTTTCTGCAAAGCAAGTAAAAAATTTATTATCGAGTGACCTAAAGGACAAATATGCAATTAACACCACTGCTTTTTTAAAGTGATGTAATATGCATTTCTCTTAACTGAGAAGAGAGAGAAAATTCTGTGAAATTTGTTTTCACAAATTTCAAATGTTTTAGTCATGCATTTCTAAGAATTTAAATATAGTATAACAAAACTGATTCTGAAATCTTGAATTATGTACTTTTAACTGTATTACATCTCTCGCTAGAATTCTAATAATACTTATTTTACCTTAAATCTGAAAATAATCACTAGTATACACTTGCAATATAAGTATTACAGTATACTTGATACACGTTGTAATCAATCTTTTAAATCTTAGACTATGTATATATTAAGTGCAATAGTAACATTAATACACAGCCATTTCTGAATAAACAGAATATTTATACGGCGGCATCGTTTTAAGTTATATCTCATATTGTGAATACCTTCACGAGTTGCCATAATATTGCACTACTTCGAATAAGTAACGCTTCACCATAAGGAGAAGACTAATGTTACTTATTCTCAGATAGGTACCATCACCCACCTATCTGAGAATAAGTAACATTAGTCTTCTCCTTATGGTGAAGCGTTACTTATTCGAAGTAGTGCAATATTATGGCAACTCGTGAAGGTATTCACAATATGAGATATAACTTAAAACGATGCCGCCGTATAAATATTCTGTTTATTCAGAAATGGCTGTGTATTAATGTTACTATTGCACTTAATATATACATAGTCTAAATTTGCTTGCAGCTTGAGGTTTTAGCCCTAAATGCATCTTAGTCTTTTAAATCTTTTAAAGGACACTCATATTTACAAATAAGTGATTTATACCCTTTACAATTTAGAGAAATAATAACTGTACCTATGTGTCTAACACACTGAAGTTCCTTTAAACACAAAATGCATCTTAAATTCATGTTAAAGTTTATTTCGTGAACTAACACTTGATGTGATATATGTGGCAAGCTTGTTTAGCTTAAGGAACAGTTTTATGATGTAGGTTAAGCACAGAGTTGTCTTACCAGTGAGAAATTCATAATCATATTGTAAACACTAAAACTATAGGTAAAATAGATTTCTTTTCTATGTTCAAGGGAAACCTCACACATATCATTACAATGCATATACATGCCTCAATAAATTATGTCTCCCACACATTTAACAATAATTAGGTCAAAGTAACATAGCACCAAAGCCAAATGTCTGTTTTATGCTTGTCCAATAAGATCTGTGCCATCCTTCTCTTGTTCTATCTAGTTCATTTTTGGGTATACCAGTCTGGTCAAGTTTCACTTCTGTGCAATCTTCTTTCTGATTAATATGAATTACAACGTCTGAGTAATGTTCAGCTGGCCAAGACTTAAACCTCCATCTTAGAGAAATTCTTGTGTAGGGAATCTGTAAAACAATTTAGTGTTATTGTAATCTGGAAAATATAATTCAGTATTACTTAGGATTTAAAAATAAAAAGTTTTAATAGGCAGTCTATTTCCACATATAGTAGCAGTGATAATGGCAAATGATGCAAGAAAGCAAGCTTATATCTAGAAGGTTGTTTCATATCTAGAAATATTGAAAACATCAAGCACTCTTATAGCCAAAGCACTATGCAGGGTTCAAACCTTTTCTGGCAAACACCCCCTTATGTTTACAGTTAAGGACATAGCACAGATTAGTCAATTAACAGAATTATAGTCATGATGTGATAAGATATCTAAGAATCAATCAAATGTGGCAATTGATTTTTAGATAATTAGTAAGGGCAGCAAGCTTACCAAACCAAAAAGGTGTTAAACCTTAAGTTTACCTACTATGTGAAACCAAACAAGAATTTTAAAATACAGCCACTCCCTGATTAGGGTTGCATTCTGCAGAACTCTACGTAATTCGGAATTTCCCCATGCTTGTAAAGCACTCACAACTGTGCTCGCTGAATTGATTGAATCAAAAAAAAAAAAGAAATGTTTAACGAACATCTGAATAGAATTATTTATTGTATTTATTCAATTTCTTATCTCGTGCGCAGGAAAAATTACAAAAGTGTGCAATTTAAAAAATTATAAAATTACAAAAAAGAGAGGAGACAGGCATAACGTCAGTAAGTTTTACCTCTTGAGCATTGTTGCCAGAATCAACATCTTCAGCTGATAACTATGCTGCTGTGGAGATTTAGAAGGGGGTCGGCACTCAACCTTACGAAAGAACATCTTAATGGATGACTGGACAGTGGCTTTTTTCTTTTCATCATAGATTTCTTTATAGCAAGCAAGCATATCATTTACTCCTCTGTTAACTTTTAAGAATTGCTCGATGTCAAGATCCATCTTCTTAAACTTCGCCATTGCAGATGCAATTTCACGAAATGCCATTGCTATCTCTCTGGCGATGAAGCGTCTCTGCTCCTCGTTTGGTTCATCTTGAGCTTTCAGTATTTTCTTCTACTCTATTAACTCCTCTACATCGTTAGCATCGACCTGCAACTGAAGTAGCTCTGCAACCTTTACAGTCTTATCTGTAACCTCTTCATATGATTCATCTTTTTCAAATCCTTTGAAGTCTTTTAAGTGCAGCAGGCATATTTTCTTCCATGCGCCATTTAAACAACTTTTAGTAATTTCCGCCCAGGCCTTATTAATGTTTAAGATGGCATGGTAAATATTGTAAGAATTCCAAAAGTTTTTTAATGTAAAATTTTTCTCACTGTCTACTGCAGACAATGCCTGAGCAAATGTTGTGCGTAAATGAGAGGGGCATTCAAAAAACAAGTTACACCTGCCGCCATCTCTTGGTATAATTGTGCAACAAATGTGGCACCTGCATGGAATGGAGTCCATATCGTGCACTCCCTGGTAAGTGAGTTTTGTTCATAATGGAACGTCAAGCTAGAATGTTACTCCAAGTTTGAGGTACACAGAACAGTAAAATTTTTGTGGGCGAAATGTCCGAATTGTTCTGAGATTCACTGTGAAATAACATAGCTGTATGGGGAAAAAGCAATGTCATGTCCAGTGAAGTGGTGCCAGGAGTTTGAAAGTGTTTGCACAGAATTGGTGGATGCTGATCGAAAAGGAAGGCCATCAATGTCGACCACTGCAGACAATGTGATGCACGTTGATGGAATGATTCACAATAATTGAAGACTGACGGTCGCAGAAATGACAAAGGAGTTGGATATTTTGAGAGGCACTGTTCATTCCATCGTCCGTGAACATCTTGACTATTGCAAATTGTGTGCACGATGGGTTCCTTGTTCACTGACAGACAAACACAAAGGTCAATGTTTGTCTTCTCTAGCCTTCCTTCAACACTTCTGTGGAAGGCCATGACTTTTTACACCGCATCATCACTGGCAATGAAATGTGGGTGTACCATTTCACCCCCAGAAACGAAGAGCGTTTATGGAATGGAGAAACGCAACATTGCCTGCCACCAAACATGACTTCACTCATCCAACCTCAGGGATCAGGGTGTTATTTCAAATTTAAAGGCATACTAAGGGAGTAATTTGAAAAATAAGTTGCATTTGACCATTGTAACCCAAGAGACATTTATTGAGGTATGTAACATTACGTAATAGAAATATGACTCTCACGTTCGAACTGAAATCATCTAGATGCTTACGATGTCCAGGAGCATTATCTAATAGAAGCAAAATCTTGAAAGTAACGTCATTGTCTTTGCAATATTTTTCAACCTCGGGAATGAAGAAGCATTTAAACCAATACTCAAAGAAAGATATTATTATCCATACTCTCTGGTTCGACCGGAAATGCACAGGTAGAATGGCTTTATTGTTGCCCTTAAATGCACGAGGATTTCCAGAATGGTACACAAGCAGTGGTTTTAATCTGTAATCACCTGCTGCATTAGCCGCAAGCAAGAGGTGGCCCTATCTTTTGACGACTTGAACCTTGGCATTGTCTTTTCCTCTTTGCCACGTACCATCCAGGAGAGCTTTCGCTCACCTTGAGCATAGAGGAGCTGTGGTCATCCAACACCTCGCCGGCGGTTCGTGCGTTTTCCCTCCTCGGACCACTTTTGGTAGGTACTAACCACGGCTGACTGTGAGTATCCCACAGCCATGCCGTTTCCGATATACTCTGAATCAGTCGTCTGGCCATTACAATTTGGCCTTTGTCAAACTCGCTTAAGTCCACTGCCCTTCTCATCTGAAGAACAAGAGTAATACTGATCAATGGAGCTCAGTATCAGGTGTTTTTTATACCGTGTCCCGACCCGCACCATTGTTCACCTGCAGTTGCTTCGATTTGCATAACGACTTGCTGGTCATAATGTTTAGGCTCATCGGTGTACATAGATCATCTTTTGGAGATATACCTTATTTCCCCATGCATAAGATGCACCTTTTTTCGAAAAATTTGGGGTCTAAAAACTGGGTGCGTCTTATAGGTCTTTGAGGTTGTCACAGACATTCTCTCAGATATGCCAGACAAGCTGTACTTGCTACCTGGTAGTCTAAAACGCTGATGGAACTGATATCCGGGTGACACTCAAGTCAAGTGCACCCAATTTCGGCGAAGTCCGGACGGTCTGTGACAGCTAAATCCTCTGCTTGCACTTTCACGATGGTGGGATTGTTAGCAATCCTGGGTATAACCTCCATGCACAAGTACATGGTGGGTGACCACCCAGGTGTGAACCAACGAAAGCAGGGGTTGAGGTGTGGCGCCCACACCACATGGAGGAACGCCGCCCCCTCTATGTTACCAAGCAGTACTAGGTGGTAGATGACTCATCAACCGGTGAAATACCACCACTTTGCTTATTGGAGGCTTAAAGTGGAGGCGTCTCCGTAGCCAGGTGGGAAGGAGCAGCAGTGCGTAGCACACGCTTCTTGATTAGACCGGGGTTCGAGCCCGTCACTACCAAATACGGAGGATGCGGAAAGGTCAAGGGAATGACCACCGCATATTCCCGGAGCAATATGGCCTTAGTTGCTAATGCTCCTAAAAAAAAAAAACCAAATAATCAGCTTAAAGTGGTGGAACCCATGTTTAGTCTCCAGAGCTAAGTTCCGGTCAACCCTTCCCTATCTCTTCCACATGCAGTATGATTGATGACTTTTGAGGTTATGATGAACGTCGTGGCAAGATCCAATATTCCTTACATTTCGAGGGTACAGCTCTAAAACGGTGTTCGCAGGCTGGCCGCTAGTTAGTACACCGGACCGAACCTATTGGTAACTCTCTAGGAGGCTTCCGGATCAACTAGTGTATAATCTTGCTACCTCTACTCTGCCAGATAGTGACTGGAGGGAGTCCGAGTAGTGTGTATGCAGGGAGCATTGTCAAGGCCACTTTATGTCAACAATCTGGGTATATTCTTACCACATGTACGCCATATCCTAAAATTTCATTACTTCATACAGCATGTCCCACCCACTTTTTCTTACTATTGAATACATAATGAATTGTCAAACTAATAGAGCAAGCTTATCTGCAAAAAAAAAAAGATCTAAACCTCCCAAGGACTTCCTAATTCATTTCACAAATATACGTGGTCTCAATTCTAATCTCAACGATGTCCATTTCCACTTGCAGTCTGCCAAACCCCATGTACTTTTTCTGGCAGAATCTCAGTTATCGGTTGATTCAACTACTGCTCATCTCAGATGCCCAAATTATTCGCTGTATGATTCCTTTCGCCTCAAAGGTGGTACTTGTGCATATGTCCATTCTGATATTCCCTGTCAGAGACTTGGCCATTTGGAATCTCCTCTCTTTGATCTTCTCTGGCTTAAAATCTCTCTACCTCATTGTGTCAAATTCATCTGTTGTCTCTACCGTTCTCCCAACTCCACTAATCACTTGGAGCTCTTTGACTTCCTCTCTTTGCAACTTGACTTTCTCCAGTCCAACTTTCCTAACAGTGAGGTAATTTTCCTTGGTCATTTTAATGTTCACAACTCCAGCTGGCTTCCGTTTTCTAGTCACACCGACCCAGCAGGTCGAGATAGATACGGAGGCTTTTGCAATTACTAATGACCTAGCACAGATTGTTCATTTACCTACAAGAATACTGGACAATCCTAATCATACAGCCAATACGCTTGATCTTTTTCTCACAAACAACCCTTCTAAGTACATAGTCGAAGTGAGAGGTTCTTTAGGCACTTCAGATCACAACTTGGTGATTGTCTGTTCTCCAATGGAACTTTTATCTCATGGCTATTCCCAACCTCGTGTTGTTTGGCATTACAAGAATGCAAAATGGGATGACCTGCAAGACTTCTTTTCCTTGGTCGGATTACTGTTTCTAAACTTCTGATGTCAACGTTTGCTCAGATCGTGACAGTGAAATTATTCTTGCAGGAATGGAATCCCTTATCCCACACTCCACTTTAAAATCTTGTCCTTTATCTAAACCTGCGTTTTCCAATAAATGTGCTAAGGCTGTCCAAGAGAAGAACGTTGCATATCGTAATTGGCTTGTTTCTAATTCTTCAGTTTCATTTTCTGCCTACACCAAAGCTCGCAACAATTGTAAAGCAGTTATTAATCAGTCCAAACTAGAGTTTGAACAGGCTAAGAGTAGAAAACTTGCTTCTTGCCCTAATGGTAGCCGAGCATTCTGGTCTCTTGCCAAAGCTATTGGCTGCAACTTTTGCCCATCTCTGCTCCCACCTCTGTCCAAACCAGGTGGTTCTGTTGTCACTTCAGCCAAGGATAAAGCTGACCTGCTAGCATCCCATTTTTCTTCCAGCTCATGTATTAATGATCTTGGTAAAACACCTTCAACCATTCCCAATACGCTCCATTCAATGCCTCCTGTGGTCTTCCGTCAAAAGGATATTAGAAGGATTTTGATGAATCTTGATGCTAAGAAAGCTCCAGATCCCGATGGTATTTCTCCAATTGTTCTCAAAATCTGTGCTCCTGAACTTACTCCTATTCTTTGCCGCCTTTTTTTTCACTTTCTTATTCCAAAGGTGTTTTTCCTTCTGCATGGAAATTTGCTCATATCCAGCCAGTTCCTAAAAAGGGTGACAAATCCCTCCCATCCAATTATCGTCCCATTGCAATTACTTCTACTCTTTCTCAAGTAATGGAGAAATCAATTAACCGCCAACTCTTAAACCACCTAGAAACGTTCCATCTGAACAACAATTGCCAGTATGGATTCCGTCAGTGTCGATCCACTGGTGATATTCTGGCTTATGTTACCCATTTATAGACTAATTCAATGGAAAGGTTCGGTGAAACACAAGTAGTTGCTCTTGACATCTCAAAGGCTTTTGATCGTGTTTGGCATAAAGGTCTTCTAAACAAGCTTCCATCTTATGGTTTGCCAACTGTTTTTAGTAATTGGTTATCCAGTTTTCTCTCTGATCACTCACTGAGGGTGATGGTAGATGGCTCTCTGTCTTCTAACTTCTCCACTAATGCCAGTGTCCCCCACTCTTTTCCTCTTGTATATCAATGACCTTCTTCCATTGACTGGAAATCCTATCCATAGTTTTGCCGATGATAGCACATTGCATTCAACTTTCCATTTTGAGAAACCTTGTCCAGCTCAATCAGCTTCAAGTTCTCGAAAATCTGCTGCCAATTCCTTAAATGCCGATCTTCAGGTAATTCTCCAGTGGGGCAAAGACAACTTAGTTGATTTCAACCCTTCTAAAACTCAATCTTGTCTTATATCTCGCAAAAAGGATTCTTCTGCTCCTATGCTTATCTTTAGTGACACTCCGATTTCTAGGCAAAATGATATATCTCTTTTGGGGATTACCCTGACTTCTAATCTCTCTTGGCACAAGCACATTACAAATATTGCTTCCTCTGCATCTAAAAAACTTGGTTTTCTCTTTCGCTCTCGGCGTTACTTTTCTCCCAAACAGCTGCTCACTCTGTATAAATCGCAAATCCGCCCTGCCATGGAATATTGTTCCCACATCTGGGGTGGTGCCCCCAAAACCTCTCTCAGGCTTCTTGATTCTATTCAGAAGAGGGCAGTTAGGTTAATTAATGATTCATCTCTAACAGAGTCTCTCCACTCGCTTTCTCATAGACGCACTGTTTCTGCTGCATGCCTCTTCTACAGATACTTCCATGGGCACTGTTCTTCTGAATTGGCTTCTATAATTCCCTCTCTCTCTTTCAAAACAGTCTGAACACGTGCCGCCACCAGCCAACATCCATTTACTGTCCAACTTCAAACCCACAGAACCAACTTTTCATCTTCCTCATTTATTCATTCAACTGCCATTTTCTGGAACAACCTTCCTTCATACGTATTTCCTGAAAATTACAATCTACAGAAGTTCAAGTCCAATATCAACAAATATCTTCTTTTGTGTTCTCAACCTCCAACCCAAGCACGGTACTAAGTACTATAGGTTATAATACCTCTCGTGTTTGGGGTTCTCATAAAAAAAAAAAAAAAAAAAAAAAAAAAAAAAAGTGGGCTGCTTCTTTCCCAAGGTGAAAACTGCCTTCAAAGGAAAGAGATTTCAGAATGTTGAGGACAAAGAAAGATGTAACCACTGAACCGAACATCATCTCTTTGGATACCTCCATGGACTCTTTTCAACAAATTGTAGAAAAGTGTAATAAGTGCATTCAGTCAGGTGGTGTTTACTTTGAATAAAAATAAAACCACTTTTGAGCTCTTTAACTTTGTGTTCTTTTTGTTTCAGCAGTTCAGGACGTTTATTGCCACACCTTGTAAGTCCAACCCATGATCTGTACTCGCCACTAACATACTGCTGCTGCAGAGGTAGATTCATAAGAATTATACTGGTGTATCTGAGCATCTGTGCATCTGAGGAGTACCTCTGGCACTGTGTGTTTGTTGTCTGACGGCGCCAGGGGTTCCCCCATCTCTGCTACTTCTGGCACTATGCAATATTCTAGAGAAGGGATCTGAATACTGTCAGTCAGAAGGGATATGAGTACTATCTGAATACTGATTACTTTAGCACAAAACTCTGCAAAGCCTCTGCAAATAGTAGCCAGAAGTAATTCAAAGCTTTCAATAACCAGAAATATTAGACAACTCCTTTCAATACTTAATACTATGCTGTTTTGCAAAAAGTCCTCCTCAGAGCAAAAAAACTAAAATAAAATCAGCATGCTAAAAAATGACCTTACAACTCTGACCCAATTAGCACTTTGAGAGAAAATACTGTTTTAATAACCTAGTTAACACAATGCCTAGCATATTACCAAAATTTGAAAGATCTAGTGAAAATCAAAATCGACGGAAATCTTTGCATGTCTAAAGTAGAATCTGCTCTAGAAGTCTTTTACTGTGCAGTGAAAGACTTTTCTTCTAAAGATATGTCACATGACTCTTGTCAACCACTGACTAAGCAAGAACTCCATGCAGTAATCTGACATATCATATCCAAAATCCTTTGCCAGTATAAACAGCACACTACATTACCATACTATTACCATACTAATATCAAAAAGGACTTCATCCAACAGAATTATTAACAAGGAGGTACCGACTAGCAAATGTACAATTAAAAGATTTCATTACATTCATTTCATTACTTCGTATTTCATCTCAATGAAATACGAAGGTAGATACCAACACACACCTACATCCTATTCCACAGTTAAGTGACTCAATCTTAACTCACTCGGTTAAGGATAGTTTATCAAACCCAAGCAAAGATGGAGGAAATATCCTAATGGAAAGAACAGCAGGAGGTGGGTTCAAAGTTTGCAAAAATAAAACTGAACTTAAGAGGAAGGCCAATAGCAGATTAAAAAAAAAAAAACTGTTATCAGTGTAATTCATAAGTAAAAAGAATGTTTAAAATATCTAGTATGATTAATATTATTTTTGTCACCACATCAGGCAATCAAGATTTGAACAAAATAAAAAGGTTCTTAAAAAATAAATATGAATGTCCATTTGTCAATTTTAGGAAATTCTGGTCATCCTTAAGTTAAATATGAATACAAGGTAAACCATGTTTTCAAAATGTTTTTCTTTAATTATAATAAACATGTTGATCCTGCTCAATGATCCATACCATAGTTATGGTTCATTAACGAATTGCATACTACACCACTCCCTGGTTATACTGCAGGATTTTGGGGGTGGGTTGTGACCCGCATTATAAGAAAACCGGGCTATAACAGACGCCTACAAATTTTCTCCAATTCATTGATTCTCGCTCGGAACAGACTGAATATATATGCGAGTGAAATCTGACCATATATTTAATATTTATCACACTCTATTCCATGCATTAATTCTTTTTTAATCCCACCAGCAGACCAAAAAAATCCACTTGGGAAGGGTTAATGCTGTGTGAACAAATGAATTTTTCAAAAAGTTTTTATTTTCACAAAACACATGTAGCAATAGATACATAATTATGAAACATTCAAGGAATTTATTTGATTACTTCTTTAAAAAGTCTAATTTTTTTGTTGCTTTTTACGGGAGAATCATTTTTGCAAGATCATATTTTTTAAGGACACTAATTGCAAAATCTTTACTTGCTCAACCTCCTGCTGTGCCTCTAACCACTCAATCACAGTCTCTAAGCCATGTACTGCTTCCTGATCTGTGGAAACTTTGAGAGGCTGCTCCTCTAGTTCTTCCATTTTCCCATCACCTCCATCGATCCTTTTCTTGTTGGTGACACTTTCAACAATGTTTTCGTCAGTTAATAAGTGAGACACTAATTCTTTGTCAACATCAACCCACCGATCAATCATATTCTCTGAGTTCCTGTTCCTCGAGGGTATCTCTAACTTGCCTGTAGATTACAATGTACAATTTGTCTGCTGTTTTGCTCTTTATCGGTTACAGTTTGATTCTCTCCATCAGCTGTTCTCAGAAAACCACTTTTTCTCCAATAATTTTGATTTCTATTTAACACTTTAGAAAATTTAACATTTAACCATTAAATTTAACACTTTAGAAATTCAGGAACATACGATCAGAGGACAGCAAATATAAAAGTAGCTCGCATCTGTACAGGAACTCCCCGACTTACGGAAATTTGACTTTACGTAACTTTTTGCCGGCTGGTGCAAACTTAAAAAAAATAGTGGAAACTTATTTTGCATCCTGTAGGAATAAATGGAGGTATCATGAAAATATTGTAATGTGAACTCAATAACACATTTTTGTTTTCTTTTTTTAATTCGTTCCAAGTCCTTGGAAGTTGAAAATTTTTCTATATTACTAAGCTATTTATCTCTCTTAAAAGGTCATATTTATAATGGAAATTGCACTACCCTTTCATTGTTATCATATGTTCCCATTATAAGAATCAATTTTGAATGTCTTTGTGATATTTTTCTGAAGCACATTTCTGCAGGTCACGACCATAAAACAATTTGCACATTCTGGTTTATTGCATCTGTTAGTGCATCTAATTATAAATGGGTAGTAAACTTTATCTTATTGCATTTGCGATTATACCAATAACTGGAATTCTGTGGGTTTTTACATTATGGTATTATGGCGAAATGTGTTCCCCTTCATTGAAATCTTCAATCATATAAAAAACAAATTTTCAGAAACTTCTCTTCATTCCTTTTTACGTATTACAATGATGAAGGGAAAGCGACCAACGAAAAGTGCAACTGGTGGTAGTGCCAAGAAATGAAACAAAATTGATTTAGAAATGAAGATGAAAATGATTAAGAAGTACAAAGCAGGACAAAGTTTATCATCTGTTGCAAGGGAATTAGGTCTTGTTGCTTCAACAATGAATACTATTTTAAGGGACACTGTGCGTATAAAAGACCACGTCAAAGGATCAATGCACTTAAGATCAACAGTGATCACAAAACAGCATTCAGGTGCTATATCGAAGATGGAACAGCTGTTAATAATATGGATGGAAAATCAAATTCATAAGTGCATGCTCCTGAGTCTAATGACCATTCAAACAAAAGCAACAAGTATTTATAAAGATATAAAGGATAAGTATGGCGAACCCCAACCCAGGTTCGTGTCAAGCAACGTGTGGTTTAATAGGTTCAAGCATTGTGCTGGTTTCCACAACATTAAAGTAAAGTATGCGGTGAAGTTGCCAGTGCTGATTCTGCAGCTGCAGAGAAATTGTGATGTGTTGGAAAAAAATGCCAGATCGAACATACATTGTCTAAGGGAAAAAGACAATGTTGGGTTTCAAGGCATCAAAAGATAGGGCCACGCTCTTGCTTGGGGCTAATGCAGCAGATTACAGATTAAAACCACTGCTTGTGTACCATTCTGGAAATCCTCATGCATTTAAAGGCATCAAATAAAGCCACCCCTACCTGTGCATTTCCGATCGAACCAGAGAGCATGGATAATAATATCTCTCTCTTTGAGGATTGGTTTAAATGCTGCTTCATTTTCGAGGTTGAAAAATATTGTAAAGACAATGACTTTCCTTTCAAGATTTTGCTTCTATTAGATAATGCTTCCGGACATTCTACACATCTAGATGATTTCAATTCAAATGTAAGAGTTGTACTTCTACCGCCAAACACGACTTCACTCATCCAACCTATGGATCAGGGTGTTATTTTGAATTTAAAAGCTTACTATTTATGCACATTTGCTCAGGCATTGTCTGCAGTAGAGGATGAGAAAAATTTTACATTAAGAGACTTTTGGAAATATTACAATATTTACCACGCCATCTTAAACATTAACAAGGCCTAGGTAGAAATTACTAAAAGTTGTTTAAATGGCGCTTAGAAGAAAATATGCCATTGGCACATAAAAGGCTTCGAAGGATTTGAAAAAGATGAATCATACGAAGAGGTTACAGATAAGATTGTAAAGGTTGCAGAGTTACTTCAGTTGGAGGTTGATGCCACAGACGTGGAGGAGTTAATAGGAATAAAAAGAGAAGGAATTATCTAACAAAGAACTTATTGACTTGCAGATAGTGATAGTGAAAGAAAAAAAATGCTGATGAAGCTCAAGATGAACCAAATGAGGGGCCAAGATCTTCATTAGATCAACAGAGAGATGGTAGTGGCATTTCATGAAATTGCATCGGCTGTGGCGAGGTTTGAGATGGATCCTGACAGCGAACAATTCTTAAAAGTTAAGAGGGGTGAATGATATGCTTGCTTGCTATAAAGAAATCTATGATGAAAAGAAAAAAAGTCACCGTCCAGTCATCCATTAATATGTTCTTTCGTAAGGTTGAGTGCCAACAAGTATTTATAAAGATATTAAGGATAAGTATGGCGAACCCCAACCCAAGTTCGAGTCAAGCAACTCTTCTAAATCTCCACAGCTGTCAAAACTCTGCAGTGCCGTACTTATCTGCTTATCGAAGTCTTCAGCTGATAAGTCCGTAGTGGCATACTTATCAGCTGAAGACATTGATTCTGGCAACAATGTTCGAGAGGTAAAACTTACTGATGTTATGGCTGTCTTTTTTTTTTTGTAATTTTATAATATTTTTAAATTGCACGCTTTTGTAATTTTTCCTGCGCATGAGCTAAAAAATTGAATACAATAAATAATTCTATTTACATGTTTGTTGAACATTTCTTTTTTGATTCAACCCATTCAGCAAGCAGAGCTGCTGAGTGCTGCATAAGCATGGGAGAAAATTCCGACTTACTGTAACGTTCCGCAGAAGGCAACCCTTACGTAAGTCAGGGAGTTCCTGTAATTTACCTTAAAATTAGAAACGATTCCTGGATTAATGTTGTGGTATTTTTTGGTAAATACATGGCCCGAATCTTTCCATACGTGACTATCAGCAGGTGGGTGTGTTGGACAGGTATCTAAAAACAGTAATGCTTTTGGTTCAATGTGCATTTTTCTCAAATGCCGTTGCACTGATGATACAAATATTTCATGGAACCAGGTCAGAAATAAATTTGCAGTCATCCATGCTTTTGAGCTGCTCACATATTCTACAGGGAGATATTTTCGGATGATTGACTTAAAACATCACAGAGTCTTACTTTTCCTGATTGCCACGGGAGGCAGTGTATGGGTTCCTGTTTTATTCAAGAAAAACAATAGTGTGACACGATCCTTACTTAACTTCAATCCTGCTTTGTTCAGAGCTGATTTTAAATCCAAAGATTTTGTGTAACATTCCAAAAAACAGTGCAGACTAATCACAATTGTATAGTTGCTCATCACAGAAACCTTCATATGTAAATTTTAAGTCACTAATAAATTGTTTTGCACCATCAGCATCTGATGATTTTGCTTCACCGCTAATCGTTATTTCCCCAATGCCTTGTTTCTGCCAACACTATAGCCATCCATCACTGGCAGAGAATTCACCATCAAGCTATAAGTCCTGAAAAAATTTCTCTGCTTGCATCTTCAGAATGGGACCTGACAATGGAAATCCTAAACTGCATTTCTGAACGAACCACGTGTATAAACAATCATCCAATGCCTTGTTTTTGCAAAGTCTTGGTTTCTTCCTTTTCAGTCCTGGGGTTTTGTCCAACTCATCCAAGAAGGAACGTAGTCTTTCTTCTGCAATCCATCCTCACATTGTTCTCTCTGGAATACCCAACTCCCGTTTTATTTGTGCTTCCAAAACCTCACTTTTTTACTCGTTCGATTACAGTCAGCTTTTCCTTGATGGTGTATACAACTTTCTTTTATTAGCGTTTGCCACAATCCCTGAAATCAAATTTAATTTATTATGAATGATAGCTACATTTGTAAAGCTCACAAAAATGTTTAAAAAAAATTACTGATACATACAGAACAGTCACAAAAAAAAAAAAAAAAAAAAAACACAACCAGCACAGGTAGGACTCAAACTACGAATCACCTTTTTTTTTTTTTTTTTTTTTTTTTTTTTTACGTGAATACGTCTTTAATTTCGGTCTGGTATAGGGGGTCTCTACGAAAACTAGCAACCAAAAAAAAAAATGGCAAGATTTGTCGTGCATAAAACTATAAATGATAATGATTTAAATTTTGTTGGATAGAGGGTTTATGTCCATATCTAAAATGGTGGGCAGTGAGGGGTAGCGCTTGCGTGTGAACAATGAAAATGGCAATGCCACGTGGCGTTTGGGCAGTGTAACTTTGGATTGTGAAGAGATAGGACATTAAAATTGGTGTCAATTTGTAGAGACTAACAGGATCTACAATATTATTTAGCAATAATAACCGATAAAATAAAATTTGTAAAATTTTCTAAAGAAGGAGAAAACAAATGTTCTCCTTTATCCCCCCTCCCCCTATATTTTTCTGTTATTGTTATTTTATTTGGTTCAGTTCATTTTCGCTCTACTGGTTTGCCATGCTACTGGCAATTATTTTATTTTAATTTAGCTTATTATATGCAACATGTATTGGATTGTGCTTTTCTGCTGCCACTGATGTTAGCTTTTCTATTTTTTTCTTATTTATTTTTAATATACATTTTTATTAATTTTTATCTCTCTAATTTTTGGATTATATTTATATGGGGGTAGCGTGACGATGTGCTAACTCTGCGTTCATACCGCCATCTATGGCTTAATTTGTTTCTATATATTTTCAGTTCAACTATTGTTTTGCCAGTGGCGTGGTTTGGCCATGCCACTGGCAAACTTTACTACGCTTTCTGATTTATTATTTTTTGCTGCATAAGGACCACCGCTTTGCAAATCTATTGCATCAGCAGTTTGATCTTAGCATCATTCTGTCGTTGCATGGATTTGTTTAGTGTTCGAAGTGCAGTGATTCCCTGACGAGATGGGGCATAATGGTCAGTCTATTTTATTTCATTTTATTAATTGTTTTCAGTTTATTTGGTCATGTAATGTTGTTACATGACCAAATAAACTGAAACGTTTCCACCTTAGTGAGATTGTACATAATTAGGAAACGGGTACTTACTAGGAGATGCCGTTAAATTTCTCTTAATTGGCTTAATTTTCTAAATTATTTTAGGAACGTTGCTTCAATGCTACCCTCTCCTTCTTTACCCCCCCCCTATATTTTTCTTTTGTTATTTTATTTGGTTCAGTTCAGTTCATTTTCACTCTACTGGAAAACCAGTAGAGTGAAAATTAAAATAAACATGTAGTGGATTGTGCTTTTCTGCTGCCACTGATGTTAGCTTTTCTACTATTTTTTCTTATTTATTTTTAATATATATATTTTTATTAATTTTTATCTCTATTTAATTTTTGGATTAATTAGATTTTATATATATATATATATATATATATATATATATTAAACTAAATACCAAGGAAATTATACAACTGACGAAATTCAATAAAGGTTTGGAATATAAGTATTAGGGGTGAAAAATATACCCCATAAGGCCAAGTATTTAGGTAACCTAAGTTAGACTTCATCGTTGTACCCTATAAATAAACATATAAATTATAATAAAATAATAAAAATAAATGATGAATAAATAAATGACTAGGGTTAGCTCCAATCAGTACTGCCTATCAATAATTGGCTGAGGCTATCTGTTGTCAGTTTGTCTACGTTCAAATATACTAAGAATATAATTTCAATACTCTAGTATAATAATGCAACATATGTTAAATTTAGCAGCAAACTGGCAGAATAACTGCTAGCCCGACAGATAGCAAGTGAAAAAATAATGAATGTGAGTATCAGCAATTAAATTTTATTAGTGCAATTTATTTATGTAGTGAAAAGGGAAGGCTTATGCCAAAATTAAGGTGAATAGGAGGAGGAATAAGAATAGCAATAGATCTCAATTTCCCTCTAATTGCTCTAATAGATTTTGAGGTATAAATATTTTTGGGTTAGCAAGCTGAAAGCAAAAGCATAGAAACAGCTTATTATATAGATACTTTGGATTTACCAGGAGCGTTACTGCCCAACCTTTTAGCATAGGTTAGGCAGTAACACTCCTGGATCCTGGTATTACAGTATGTAGTGATATTTTAAGTAAATTAGAAGAAATTTTAGAATACCCAATGTACTATATTTCATAAATCCAATAATGAAAAGAAAATACCTAACAGAAGTTTTTTGAATAAGATAAAAATAATATAAAAAGCATAATATTGAACATTAGTTTTTTGGAAATAAGAATAAATCAGCCTTTACTGAAATAGATCAAACAGAAAACCAAAATTAAAATTAGTTTTCTGTAAAGATATTAAATAAATAGAAAATGAACAATACATTCTTTGCTGTGAATAACATAGCTAAAAGGATTTATAACTCAGTTTGCCATCTGATATATGATAAAGAATGACCGCAGCGCCCTCTCACTTTTGGTTATTATGTGACCAATTAAATAATTAATTAATTTAATATCTGAAAATGTGGAAAAATGAAATAATTAAACTACCTATAATGTTAGAAAAGGCAGAAAATAGTAAAAATTGAAACTGAAAAAAATTTGAAACCAAAATAAATAACTGACCATAGCATAGAATATTAGAAATTGTGCAAATATAAGACAATGCTGCAAGAAAAGACAAAGAAAGATAGCAGCACCCTCATATTTTTTTAAGACCAATTAAATAAATAATTGATTCAATGGAAGATTGCTGGAATCAATATAAATTGCGTAAAAAATGAAAATAGTTATATAAATAGCATAAAAACTGAGTAATAGTTAAATTGTGTGTAAAAATTGAAGCTAGATAAATAACTGAAAGTGTTGGAAAACTACTGAGAATAGCTAGCTAAACAGCACTGAACTAATAGCAGAAATTAATTATATACCATATATACTATTGTCTAGATAAGTACACTTATCTAGACTTTTTTTTTTTCCCCCAAAACATATACACCCAGCTTGCTTAGTATCCTTTAAACTCTTTTCTTTGCTTTTTATCCTCTGTTTTTCCATCCATTGAGCTATTAGCGTAATACGAGGGCGATTTGGACATTCTTGCTTTCCTTCTGCTCTGCTATTTTCGCCTCTTATTTTTACTACTTTTTCCTTCCTGCACCTGGTTTTATTTCCAGTTTCTATACCTTTGCTTGCTACACTAAATTTACATCTTCACTAAATTTTCAGTCAAAATTTACCTCTCCTTATCTCAGACATACAAAAGTAACACTATCCTTTTAACAGATATATATACTTAAGTTATATACATGAATTCAAGGTATTCATTATCACTTGAATTTCCTTAACTTAATTATATATGCTACTTTGGGGCTACCTTATTTATGCTTTTGGAGGATCTATCCTTTTCTCCCTCCCCTTTTCCCTCCCTATTATTTTTAATCTTTCCTCCATTACCATGAGTTTGTATAGAAATGCAGTGGTTTGGTACATTATCAAGTGTAATCCCCTGATGAAATACCCGATTTATGTACCAACTTTTTTTTAGTTTGCATCAAACTTTTTCTTTCCCCTTGTTATCATCTTCCCACCCTCAGTTTGATGCTCACCATTTTTCTTTACTTATTAATCATATATTTTTGTTTTCCCTTTCAGCTTCTTTACATTTAATTGGCTTACTGATTCAGCCTTTAATTTCAGATAATTTTATATATATATATATATTTAGGTTCTTAAAATTCTTTCTTTTTACTTCTCGTTCTTTTCTTTTTCTTACTTTTCTTTTTCTATTAGTCTCGGCACCTTGTGTTTAATACTGCTCCATCTTTATGTATTTTTCTATTAATTCATTCTGATTTCATCTATATATATATATATATATATATATATATATATATATATATATATATATATATATTTGTATTTGTGTTGCAGCCTTGTGCATTCAGGTACAATTTCTGCTTTTGCTTTATATTTAAATAGCATTCTATATATACATAATTCAAAAGAAGTTTTTTATTAATTTAAGATTTACATTTTTTTTTAGGCCGACCGGGCTAGCCGAGTGGGTAAAGTACCTGCCCGGCAACCCAAAGGTCGTGGGTTCGATTCCCGCCTCGGGCTTGGATCACTGTACTACAAAAACCTTTGGAGGTGCAATATGGCCACAGAAGCCGATGCGCCAACAACTACCAAATCAAAAAAAAAAAAAAAAAAAACATTTTTTTTAGCCTTTTTAATTCTGATCTAATTTTTTGACACTAATTTCACTATAATGTTGGACAAAGTTGAAATAAAAGCAAATTAACATTTTTAAAGTTTTTTTTAAAATTTTGATATTTTAAGAAACTTCACTCGAGTCAGTCATAAGCAAAAAACCCTGCTACTAAGTGTCAATAGAACTAACTCCTGAAAGGATTAACGAACTTATCAATTCTTCTTTGACTCCACACTTAATGTGATCATGTCAGTACTTGCTCTGTGTGTGTGTGTGTGTGTGTGTGTGTGTGTGTGTGTGTGTGTGTGTGTGTGTGTGTGTGTGTGTGTGTGTGTAAGCGACGTAGATTTGTTTGTTCTTTACAATTTTTTGTATTTATTATATTCATTATGGTTGTAGGATCTTTTCACTTTTCAATGACCCTGGTCCATAAAAACACCTCTTTCTTACTTTCCATATTTTTTCACAATATGTAGTTTATTTTTATATATAAATATATATATATATATCTTGTAAAAGATATAATAGTAACATTTACTATATCTTTTTCCCCGAGCTGCTATGAAAGAATGGTTCTTAATTTGGAATTTTTAATCACTTAGTGTGCTAATGTTATAGCTTTTGTTCTAACCACAATCGTGTTCGATAATATGTGATTAAAAAGAGCAATGATTTATTTTGGCAGGCAGCAGACTATCGGGAATTCATAAGACTTGTTTACTTTTGGCAATCAAAAATTCTGCTGACTAAACATCAATGTGCTCTTTCATAAAAGAAGATGGAGAGTTCAGAAACATTAAGTTAAATATTATTTAATTTTAGTTTATGGACATTGTACCTATATATATCAAGCTTAATGTCAAGTTTGGTAATGATGCAATGCAAAGGTCAAGAGGGTGGTTAACAATAACCGTGGTATGCTCTGTCTAGGCCTTTGGTGAAACTGCATAGTAATTTAGCTTGTTTGAGAAATGGTCATTAAGTACAATGTAAGGTCCTACCATTTCAAAAGTAGTAAATTCCAAATTGTCTTATACTCGTTAAATACTTAGAACTAATTATACAATCTGATGTGAAGTTCTCTGAGCAATAACAAACAAGTTGATAGGATAACATGCGGTGTTTTATATTTAATGTAGAGGAATTTTTATAGTATGGACAAAAGGTAACTGTTCCACTACATAAAGTCTTGTTTAGGCAATGACTTGAATACTGTTTAGTGGTTTGGAGATCTCATTTCTGGAAGGATATGGACCTGGGGAAAGGAAAGTTGTAGCAAAGAGCAACAAAATTAGTTATCAGCAAAAGAAGTATTTTGAAAGAGAAAGAGGGGATCAGTTTTTAAGTTGCTAAGTGTCAAACCAGATATCTGCACAGGATTCTAATCAGGGTATTTAAGATTTCAACAATTATATCATGGAAGGCATCTTTTTTTCTTGCAAGTGGTGCAAAGCAGAAAATGTACTTATGTAAATATAAGTAAATATTGGACAGACACCTAGATGGAAAGTTTTTTTTTTTAAGAATGGTGTTAAACAACACCTAGCTTTCTTGCATTAAATTCCTTTATTTATACCAATACCTAAGACCACTAAAGAAATATGCATTTATTACCAGTTCAGTAAATGTTCCTGTCACATTGCCATCAAAAATCGAAAATTTTCCTCCTCTTTCTGGCTCCAGCACACAAGATGCTCTCGTAAAGGCTTCAACCATCTGCAAGTTAAGATAAGATATTTATATTCAATCCATAAACTCAACTCATGATTCCACTTATTATAACAAAATAATTTACATTTCACATCCATATTACCCTCAGCTTTTATCTAACTAAACTACTTCATCTTGTGTACTATTCCTGTTTAATAATAAAGTTAGGTTTAATTTAACTGCTGTGATTATGAATAAGATTTAGTGTCACAAATGATGGCACTACTGAGTTTTTGAAATCTGGTCCCTCAGCCTCCTGTAAATAGATGATAATACTGGCACAACAGAACATGGATTAGAATCATTTGAAAAAAAATTATTAACTAAGATCCCAAAACTTTACACACACACACCACAAATTGCTTGTCGGTCTAGCAGGTATGGTGAGCTTTCTCTGCCCAGTAGTGACAGCTGTTACTGCCGTTTATGGACCACATTAGCTTCTAAAGTAGTTGACCAAACACTGACAGCCACAACCAAGGCAAAATGAGCTTAAGCCTCAAATTTGGGACAATTATAAATTACAAAATCTTTTAAATGAATTATGTTTTTGTCAAATATAATTTGTGAATTCTTATACCAGTTTGTTAAAGTGCTGGTATGACCATTTATAATAATTCTGAATGATTCATAAATTTTAATACAGCAATACCTTGTTTAGCACAGCTTCAAACAGCATGGGGTTTCATTATAACACAGTTTTCAATTAAGTTAAGTCGAAATTTTACTGTATATTAAAACTCATTCAATAGCCTAGATACGTACTCTACACATATGCTGCATTGTCGTAGCCTGGGTACGCGTACATGTATGCTGCGTTGCCGTAGCCTAAGTATGCATACATATATGCTACGTTGCCAACTCTATTGTCTGACATGCACATATGCCAATAGCAATGTGCAACAATGTTCGGTATTCTTAATTCTATCCTGGCGAGATGATGTGATAGCTTTTCAAACTTTTCATTTCACAATTTATTTTTTTACTCCTTTAAATAAAATTTCAAATATACTGGCATAACAGAACATTAGCTTCAGAAATCAGGCAGTTCTTATTTGGGCCACTAGTTAATTGGGGCAGCCATTTAACTGGTGGGGCAAATCTGAAAAAACAGAACCCAATCGAGAAAATATCCAGGGTTTACTTCGCTTAATGGGACAACATGCTGTTTAATCTGGGCAGGAGCCCGCAGCACTGGAGATTACCCTACAATTGTCTCCGACGGTACCACACTGGTTTGGTCAGATTTCTGGAGGTCACAACCATAAAACAATTAGCAGTCACCTGTTTATTGGGCTTTTCTGTTAGTGCAATCTATCATAAACGGATAATAAACTTGATCTTATTGAATTTGTGATAATATCGACAGCTGGAATTCTGTGGGTTATTATGGTGAAATGTGTTGACACTTCCATGGAATCTTCAATCATATATAAAAAAAATAAATTTTCAGAATCTTCTCTTCATTCCTATTTTTAAAGCTTCTTAACTTGTTACTCTGTTCTCACTTGCAATTTGTGTGTGCCGTGTTCTTTGTTATTGATTGCTTATCTTTTTACTGTTTTAAATTTTAACCCCCACCCACAAATATCAGTGAACAGAAATGTCAACTAGTTAGTATGTACATATTACAGTACATATTAATTATTCCGATTTTCACGTATCATTTAATTTTTTAATTGGTAAGGTAATAAAGGGTAAATGTGTGCTTAGTATATCTTTACTTTTATGGCCTGTGGATAATATTCCTCCTATTTTCACTAATTAGAATTGCTGTTTAATAGAATTAAAATTGAATTCACAAACGTGATCACAATAACCAGCGCTTACTACACATCGTATAGTGAATGGTACTTTACTATAGCGAGTCCATCGTAACGTGATTTGATTGTATAGTGAACCAATTGTAAAGCAGGGGTCCATTGTATTTTTAACTATTTACGTGAAACTTCAGATAATTGGGGCAGCCGCATAATTGGGCCAAAATGCACTAGTCCTGATGTGTCCCAAATAACTGGAATCGACTGTATTTGCATCTTGGCTAGAAATCACTGCCAACAACATGCGTTCTGTTTGACAGAATGTTTTGCCCCATTTGGCAAATGATTTTACTGGTTTTGAATCCCAAATTCAGACAATTACTGAAGACATTGTGAAGATCAGAAAAGACTTGGATTCGAAACCTTGGACACTGCCAATGTATGTGACTGCACTGACTCACATGCAAATGACTTAGATGATGCAACTCTCCTTGAAATTGATGAGCAAACTGCACATGAAGAAAAGGAAAACAATTCTGAAGTGGATAACACTGACGTGGCACCAAAAAATTTAACAGAAGAATTGGATAAAGTTTTTTTGTGTGTTGACATAGCCTGCGAGGCAATTATGAAAGGAGATCTGGATGTTGAACGTAGCATCAAGAAATGGCAATTTTACAAGATGGGATTCGATGCTACAAAGAAGAGATGACTTAATGAAATACCTAAATAAACATTAAAGCTGTTTTCTCATCTCTCATGATGCATTTCTCATCTCTCGATAAAATTTTTGCAATATTTTTTATTTCAAATCCTTTTAATTGACTATCAAGTGCAAATTGTTTATAGATTTGTTATAATTTGTTTCTCTGGTAAGCATTCATTTAAAACCCATTATAATTATACCTCAATCAGCACGGTTTCACATAATATGGAACAGTTTCGGTACCAATTATCAGTGCTATGTGGGGTATTGCTGTATATTCTTTCAGGTTTTGTTATGTGCTGGAAGGGCAAACAAAAAGCCAGAATTTTTCTATTTTCAAGGTCTTCAGAAAAAAACTAACACAAACCATAAAAAGAAACCTTAAGCCACATCATTCTTCTCTTTCAACTCTTATAAAATGAAATTATTAAGCAAAGAAAAGACTAAATAAGTGTCAATTTGAAATTCCACATCAGTATTATTTTTACACACATTTTTACCAAACTAGTGTATTTTCATAATTGGGTGCTAATGAATTGATTGAGTCTACACTTATATTAGATTTAAGTAATTTATTACTGAAATGCTACAATTCTGAATGACTGAACAACCACCTCAATGCCATACACTTAAATTCTGGCTACATTTCAGGAACTTGCTGTTTCCCTGTCTACAGGGCCTATGGGATTAAAACATTGCTTTGAGGTCAAAATTCTCCAAGTTTTACAAATTCTATTAATAATAATTTAATTAAGTTAAATAATTAATTAAATTAAAATAATAGACGTTAACAATTACCTGTAATAAGCTGCTACTGGCTACACCAAAAATCAACGCTAAACTGTAAATTATTTATTGTAACTATTGGAATTAATACTCTTAATAGTGTCGGATATCAAATTTTCTATAAATGACCAATCTGTAACCCAAGTCCAAAGTTAAAATCAAGAAACCAAGCAAGTAATCCCATCACTAACTTCTATAACTTTAATTAATTATTTAACATAATTATTATTAATAGAATTTGTACCTTGAACCAATGTCCTAACCCGACAGACCTGAAGAGGAGAAACTGGAGTTACTGAAACGTAGCCAGAATTGTTTAAGTGTTTGGCATGAGGTGTTTCAATCATTCAGAATTGTAGCATTTCAGTAATAAAATTACTTAAATATACGATTTGATATAATACTCTAGTCTCAATCAATTCATTAGAACCGAATGATTGACAATCACGTAGACCCCCCCCTTCCAATTATTTTCATAATTTATTTTATACATAAATATTTCATCTTTAAATTGAGGGTTTAATGTCAAATAACATTAGCTACAAAATTATTTTGTAGTAAATGTTTTGTAATTAACCAAGAAAAAGTCATTTAACACTTTTATCGTTTACCAGAAATGTACTTACAGCCCAGACTAACTTGTAAAGTACTAGAGAGAGATATATAGTTCTGTGACATATGCATTGTTATTTGTATAAAGTAAAACTAAAGCTGTCTCAAAACAAAAATGCAATTTTCTAGTTAATGTTGTTTGACACTAAATCTTCAAAATTATACCATTTTTTCATCTTAAATTTGTGACCAGTTAAAATTTAAGCACTTAAGGGCACTTTTTTTTTTTTTTTTTTTAATGCACAAAAGCATTTCAAATGTATTATGCAATTTTTGGAACATTCAATTGTTGTAACTGCCTAATGAATATTCTAAGCACACCAAATGAAATGCAAGTATGCTTTGTTTACTGGCAATTCAAAATTTTACAATAAATTTCAACAGCTTTTCATCTACAAAAAAAAGCCTTCAATACTTTGAAAATTTTTAATACTCAATTTCTTGGTAAAAACTTAACTAAGCAAGTTTCTGAGTACAACACCACCTTGTTATATGTTACATCTTCTAAAGAAGATTCTCAAAATTACAAAGTTCAAAAAACGTATTGAAAATAGCATCACCACTTCAACTGAGATAAACGGAGATGGCAAGATAGAGTATCCAACTTTTTAGACTACAGGAGAGTGCTTTGTAGAATGGCATACGAGTGCATTCAAAATTTGCACCACCAGATTAACTGCTTATATACAGAAGAGAAGTATATTCTTAAAATCAGATCTTGGTAAATTTATGTACACAAGTGTTTTTTCCAGCCTAGAAATGCTAATGCCTTTTAGAAAGTTGCATTTGATAGATCTAGTTTGACACTGAAAGTGAATTTCTGAAAATGAATCCTGAAAAAAACTTTTTCAGGAAACTAGGAACACACACACACACACACACACACACACACACACACACACACACACACACACACACACACACACACACACACACACACACACACACGTTGTATTAATATTAAAATTAATTTAAGTATGCATAAATGGATGTGAAAGTTACACAAGGTGCCAGTAACTCTATAAGGGTGAGGAAAGTAAAAAAAGGAGTAGTAGTAGATTAGTGAAAGGTGAAAGAATGTTAATATCCTAGAGGTCATGATGAATTAAGTAAATTATGAGCTGCATTGCCAAGCCAATATAAAGTGGGGGAACTGTAAAGTAAAATTAGTACAATAAAATGCAAATAAAAATGAAAATAAAATAAAAATGGTATAGCTGTCATCAGATATGGGGGGGGGGACATTTTTAGTAAATGGCCTAACATAGGTAATGCAAAAATGCTTGATCTGATGTCAGCTGAAATAAATATTGGTATTTTATCAGGGGACTACACCTGACCATGTATCAGGAACTGCATTTCTATACTTGAAAAGCAACAGGCCAAAAAGGAATGAAAATTAAATTAGCACTTCCTAATACAGTATAGAAGAGGTAGTCCCAACGCAGTGCAATTTATTTAGGTAAAAATTAAAATAAGTAAAAATAAGTATTGAGTTGGGATAAAAATGGTTAATATCAATATGTTTACAATAAATATGTGGAATTTAGCGTAGGATCTAATTTTGTATAGATAAGAAATCAATGTACAGGGACTCCCACACTTACGCAAGGGTTGCATTCCACGGAACGCTACATAAGTTGGATTTTACTCAAGTTGGGGAAATTTCCCCGACTTAAGTAAATAATTCAGTGAGCAACTGTGCTCACTGAATTGATTGAATCAAAAAAGAAATGTTCGACGAACATGTGAACAGAATTATTTATTTTATCTATTCAATTTTTTATCTCATGTGCAGGAAAAATTACAAAAGCATGCAATTCAAGATTATAAAATTACAAAGAGGAGACAGGCATAACGTCAGTAAGTTTACCTCTCGAGCATCGTTGCAAGAATCGACATCTTCAGCTGATAAGTACGCCATTGCGGAGGTTGAGGGCTGTGGAGAATTAGAAGGTGCCAGCCACTGAACCTTACGAAAAAATATATTAATGGATGACTGGACAGTGTCTTTTTTCTTTTCATCGTAGATTTCTTTGTAGCTAGCAAGCATACCATTCACCCCTCTGTTAACTTGTAAGAATCGTTTGATGTCAGGATCCATCTTCCCAAACCTCGCCATTGCAATTTCACGAAATGCCATTGCCATCTCTCTCTGGTGATGAAGCATCTTGGCTCTTCATTTGGTTCACCTCAAGCTTCATCAGCATTTTCTTCTTTCACTATTGGCTGCCTGCAAGTCAATAAGTTCTTCATTAGATAATTCCTTCTCTTCATCCTCTATTAACTCCTTCACATCTTTGGCATCAATCTCCAACTGAAGTAGCTCTGCAACCTTTACAATCTTATCTGTAACCTCTTCATATAATTCTTCTTTTTCAAATCCTTTGAAGCCTTTTACGTGCCTTGGGCATATTTTCTTCCATGCACATTTAAACAACTTTTAGTAATTTCCACCCAGGCCTTATTAATGTTTAAGATGGTGTGGTAAATATTGTAAGATTTCCAAAAGTCTCTTAACGTAAAATGTTTCTCATCGTATACTGCAGACAATGCCTGAGCACATGTTGTGCGTAAATAGTATGCGTTTAAATTCGAAATAACACACTGATCCATAGGTTGGATGAGTGAAGTCGTATTTGGCGGTAAAAATGTGTTTCTCAACCTGTGTGCTGCATACTTGCGGCACACAGATTGAGAAACACTGCTCTACTGTATTAGTTACTTCCACTTTCAGATACTTATTTCAAAATTTATTTAAATTCTACACACTGTGAAGGGTGCTATATTTGAAATTGTGTTTCTTCCCTAAGAGTAGCCTATTTTGAGAGAATACCAGATTTCAAGTTGTCTTTATGCTGTATGGTGCATAATGGGCTTTAGCTGCCGTTGTTCCATAAAACCAACAACAACTTTATGATATAAAGACAATAAATATTAAAAAAACAACTAGGGTAAAACAGCAGTTGTTTATTATCCTCGTTGGAGAGAAAAAAAGAAGTAACCTGAAACTTTAAACAAAAACAGCATTTGGCACTTATTTGGTACCATGCCATTCTTCAAGCAAAATCCAAAAACTCCCCAACTTACGTAATACTCTACTTCCGTAAATTCGACTTTGCATAAGTTTTTGCTGGCCGGTGCAAACTTAAAATCATGGAAACATTTTGTATCCCGTAGGAATAAATGAAATACTGCGAAAACATTGCAATGTGAGCCCAATAATACATTGATTTTTTTTTTTTTTTTTTTTTTGCACTACCCTTTTCATCGTTATCATATGTTCCTTTATAAGAATCAATTTTGAATGGCTTCGTTGATTTTTTCTAAAGAAAATTTCTGGAGGTCACGACCATAAAACAATAAAAACAATTTGTACTGTCCACCTTACTGGGCTTTTCTGTCAGCACATCTAATTATAAATAGGTAGTAAACTCAATCTTATTGCATTTGTGATAATCCCGATAACTTTCGTGTTTGGGGTTTTCATAAAAAAAAAAAAAAAAACTAAAATTGTTTGGGTTTTTACATTATTATGGTGAAATGTGTTCCCCTTCACTGAAATCTTCAGTTATATAAGAAACATAAATAAATTTTCAGAATATTCTCTCCATTCCTATGTACTTATTACAATGGTGAAGGGAAAGTGCAAGTGATAGCAGTGCTAGGAAACGGAACGAAATTGATTTAGAAATGAAGATGAAAATGATTAAGAAATAAGAAGCAGTGCAAAGTTTGTCATCTATTGCATGGGAATTAAAGTCTTGCTGCTTCAATAGTGAATGTTATTTTAAAGGGCAGTGCATGTTTAAAAGAACATGTTAAAGGATCAATGCATTTAAGATCAACAGTGATCACAAAACAGCATTCAGGTGCTATATTGAAGATGGAAAAGTTATTAATAATATGAATGGAAAATCAGATTCAAAGTGAGGGCCCCTGAGCCTAATGGCCATTCAAGCAAAAGAAATAAGTATTTATGAAGATATTAAGGATAAGTACAGCGAACCCCAAGACAAGTTTGTGGCAAGCAACGGGTGGTTTTATAGGTTCAAGCATCACACTGGTTTCCACATTGTTAAAGTATGCAATGGAGTTGTCAGTGCCAATTCTGCAGCAGCAGCAGAGGAGTTTTGTGTTCGAAAAAAACCCCCTTCTAAATTTCAACAGCCCTTAACCTCTGCAGTGCCTTACTTATCAGCTGGGGACGTTGATTCTGGCAACAATGCTCAAAAGGTAAAACTTGCTGATATGCCTGCCACTTCCCTTTCTTTGTAATTTTTCCTACACACAAGATTAAAAAAAATTGAACAAATAATTCTGTTTACATGTTCATTAAACATTTCTTTTTTGCTTCAATCAAATTCAGCAAGCATAGTTGCGAGTGCTATAAGCCTTTAGGGAAATTCTGATTTACGTAAAATTCGACTTAAGCAGATTTCTGTGGAATGCAATCCTTGCATAAGTTGGGGAGTGCCTGTAGTTACAAATACTGTGACAGGGCACCTGAGAGGTTCTGGACTCAATTTCTAAAAGAAAACCATTAAAAAAAAATAAAAAAAAATCACTTCAGAAGCTATTGCAGTAAAAGTTTGACTATAGGAAGGTAGAAAAAAAAAATCATGTTAAGAATTCCACCAGTCTCAATGAGAATTATAATCTCAGACCTCTCTAAATGAGTGAGAAGAGAAGTATTATACCACAGAGCAGGGTCCCAAAGTGTGTTCCGTGATAAAATTCAGGGGTTCCGTGAGACAAGGTGCCCTTTATATCTTTCTTGTTTCATAAAAATGGATAGGTATTTTAAAAAAATTAAAGAATTTTTTTTTTATGTAAAAAGTTACTCAAGAAAAATACAAAAAATTACATTATTCATTATTTAAATGCATGAAATACATTTCGTTATGGAATCTGAAATATGTACTGCAAAATAAGCAAGATCAATTTTAATCAATTGAGAGGTAATGGAGAAAAATTTGACAAGACAGCAGAGGAAATGTGCGTAAATACATTAAAAATATTGTAGGTGGCCCATCATCTACTGATTGTGACGTCACTGTACCAGCAGCACAGCCTGGATATTATAGTGTGGCCTTGGCCTCACGCGATCCAGCCAATCAGGACGTATTATCTTATCGTCAGAATATCATAAAAGACCTAAAACAAAACATCAACTCATTGCTTGTTATGATTTCGTTAGAACTAGAACAAATCATTCACTGTTGCACTGTGGATTGCCGAATAAGTTTATTATTTATGATTATTGTATTTTTAACAAATTTATTCTATTTTAAATTCATTTTCTACGCATTTATTTCAGTTTTTTTGTATTAAAAGTTGTATCAAACATGTTTTCAATAAATGCCACTACCATAATTTTGTAAAACATTTTTATCCAAATATATATTTTTAATATAATAATTATATATATAGTTAGGGTTCCGTAATTTTTGAAACAGCATATAGGGGTTAAGCGACAAAAAAAAGTTTGGGAACCGCTGCCACAGAGGGTAATAATAAGAGATCAGTTTTTTTTTTAAATAAAAATACTTAATTCTAAAGCAATCAGTGATGCAGAATGAAAGTTAAAACCATTCTGAAGGAATGCTAAAATTCATTGATAAAATTATAATAGATAATCTTAAATTTTAAGTTTTCCCACCCTTTTTGGTTGGCTTGTTTTCCAAAGTATTTAGTAAATTTAATATTTTATTTATTTATACTTGTTGTCCAGGGCAGAAATTGACATGCTATACCAACATGATATGCACGCTGCCTTTACTCGTTATCCTCGCAGTGTGTTACTACTGCTCATATGAAACATCCTACAACTCCTCCTTTAGCAGCATGGGATGTAGATAAACAGAAATGATATATGAATTGCAGAACATTACCATACATGGGATCAAATTCTATATTTCTTGTTAGGAATAATTTACAGACACTACTGAATGACGGAAGTAATGACTACTTTCCAGTCATCTGGAATGGGAGGTCTATTATTCTCCTAAAAAGGAGGGCAGTGTTACTGCTGTATGCCTTCAAATGGCATCTTACTCCTGAGTTGAAGGAAAAAACTGCATTAGGGATGTAATTTTGACTTCAACTAATGTGGTTATTAGTAAGCCTTTTAAGAACCACCTCAGGAAATTATATCTTTAAAACTGATTATAAACAGCTTCAAAAAATGCTGCCTATCAAATGCCACATATGATAGCAAAGATAATGCAAGTCTCCCAGGGTTTTGGAGGAAAGAATGGTAACAACAACAGACTAACAGCACTGAACCAGGTGAAAGTGAAAATAATTAAGTTTTCAGCTTGACTCAAAGGAGGCAAACAAAATTATTGTTTCACTGCTTTTGTGGCATTAATACCTTTAACCAATTAGGTACTTTCATTTTAAGTGTAATTTTCTTTTCTAAGCTATTGTTTTATTAAGAAAAAAATTAAACTGCTAGTGGTGAATCAAGGGTGCTGAACTATACGGCTGTGTTAAGTATTCATTGTAACATACACCCACTTTCTTGTAATGATAGAACCATATAATTTTGTGGGCGCAGCTTGTATTTGACTGTTTTTAGTGAGTAAAAAATAATAATTTGATATCCTGTAAAAAAGTTTACAGGAGTTGAATTTCCCAAGGAAAGAGAAACTGCCTTGGAAGATTCACAGAATAGTTTGTTATTTCTTATCTCTGCAAAGGAAGCAAGACAGCATTTGCAAGTATAGAGTGCTGTACTGTTTAAAAGAAAAAAAAAAAAAAAAAAAAAAACAACACACTGAACATTTGTACTTCCTGTATTTACAATTAATTTTCTATAGTTAAACACTGTTTCTGAATCTCTAACCACAGTTTGTTTATGGTGCCTGCATACTAATGGCATTCTAAATATGCAAGTACTTGAATTATCTTACATTTGTGGTATACTGCGCATCAGATTTACACACACAGCACACTTATATTACTTCTTACCATCATTGACCATGTAGAAAGAATAAAATAAAATACTGTTAGACTGATATAAAACACCATTATCAGTTTTGACTATTCTGCTACTCCACATTAAGAAGTATGGCATATCCCGTCCTGATATGCCACCAATATTCAATTTTCAAACTGCTTCCAAACCAAGGCAGGATGAATTAGGTGCCCAATCACAATTAACACTAAGGTCTTGGCATGCTTTCCATCCATTTTCTCTCTAAATATCCTTGACCTATTAGTATTAGCCGCATGGTGCAAAAAAGCCTATGGCTTATGCTGCACCAGCCAAAAAAAAAAAAAAAAAATCTGAACAAAACAATGATAAAAACAACAAAAAAAATAAATAATAATAATTAATAATAAAAAAAAAGGAAATTAAACCTATCATCCTATGCGCTTCCCTTACCTGAAAGTACTATCCAGATGACCTTTGAATTTCCCCAAACTGTCGGCCTCTACCACCCATGTAGGCAACTTATTCCAGTAATTTATAACTCACTGGCTAAAATAAAACTTCCTGCAGTCCAATCTAAACATTCCCCCCCCCCCGTAACTTGAATTTATGTCCCCTAGTTCTAGCATCATTTATAATCTTGAAAATTTCGTCCTCATTCATTTTACTGATGCCTCTCAGAGCCTTAAACACCTCAATCAAATCTCCTCTAAGGTGTCTAGTTTCCAAACTCTGCAACCCACATATTCTAAGTCTTTCTTCATAAGGACGCCCTTTTGCCAATCTCACCAGGCGAGTTACCCGTCTTTGCACCCTTTCAAGAAGCTCGATGTCTTTCTTTAGGTGCAGTCTCCATACTTGAACACAGTATTCCAAGTGTGGTCTAACTTAAGCCTTAAATAATGGGATTATCACATCCCTATCTCTACTTGCAAAAGTTCGATAGATTATCAATAGGACACCATGGGCCTTCCTTGCAACCTATTTACAATGCTCAGAGAATTTCATGTCTGACCGTATCGTAACACCCAAGTCCCTTTCTTCCAGTACTGCTTTTAGTTGAACTCCACCAAGTGAATAAGTTATTTTGGGATTACTGTTTCCCAGGTATACTACCTTACACTTTGTTGGATTAAAGCATAGCTGCCATTTTTCTGATCATTCCTGAAGTCTATCTGAAGAAGCTCAGCTTGACAGTGATCATTAACTACTCTACCAATTTTAACATCATCTGCAAATTTAAACATCACGCCCTCTATCCCTTCATCAATGTCGTTTATGAAAATTAAAAACAACAGTGGTCCTAATACTAATCCTTGGAGAACCCCCACTTCTTACATTAACCCAATCTGAGGAATAGCCATTTATCACAACCCTCTGCCTCCTGCCCTGAAGCCATCCTTCTATCCATCTAAGGATTTTCCCAGTGATTCTAACCTGTTCCAGCTTATAAAGCAACCGCTCAAGTGGGACTGAGTCAAAAGCTTTGCTGAAATCTAAATAAACTATGTCGAAATTATTCCCTAAATCCAGCTCGTGAGTGACTCTTTCGGAATAGCGAACCAGATTTGTTAAACATGATTTTCCCTTTACAAAACCATGCGGAGTATCCTTGAGAATTTCAATTCGATCCAAATGATCCTGAATTCCACCCTTGATCATTGCCTCCATGATTTTCCCTACTACTGAAGTCAGACTGACAGGTCGATAATTTCCAACTTCACTTTTAGAGCCACCCTTATGTATGGGAGATACATTTTCACTTTTCCAATCCAAGGGAATCTCCCCAGAGTCTAGTGATGCTCGCATAATTAGCCTCAATGGTTCAATGCACTCGCTTGCCGCCTCCCTTAAGATTATAGGGTATATTCCATCAACTCCAGGAGCCTTACTAGTCTGTAGGCTCGAAAGTTTTTTCATTAAATAATCTTGTGAAATTTCAATATCATTAATTACATATTTTTTAATGAATGTCAGGTGGCTATCAACCAGATGGCTTCATATCATGTTGGATTTGATAATTTTCCAATCCAGAACATTCTGGATAAAAAAAACTGCCTGGTAGCAGATTACTGCTTTAATTAATTTTAGTATGAGATTCTGATTTTTTTTTTAGGGTTTTAAATTCATTTTATTGTATTTTGTACACAGTATCAGTTTAAACATATCACAGATTTAAACTATGTGCTTTCTAACATTTTGGTCAATGAAGTTAAGAGGATGATATGCATAGTGACATCCCCCCCCCCACAACAGATATATGATGTATTTCATGAATCCTTAGAACTTCTTATATTCTCTCATTCCCATACAGTCAGCTGCCAATAATGATTATAATACATCTTTCCTGACATTCATTGTTTTTAAATTTCTGAAATTTTAAATTGGATAATAGGCATTTTCTTATATTTTTCTATTCCAGGCTACTGTCTCTGCAATTTACTTCTGTTACGTTAATATTATTTTTACTTTTCATATTTTTCTCAGCAAAAAAACAGGAAAAATTTAATAAAAATATATGTGCAGATACTTTAATGTCCATATATTTAAACCTGTTCTGCCTAATTTCAAAAAAAGCAGACTTCTTTGTGTCAATGTAGAATGAGAAACAAATTTATAATTAGGGTCTAACTGTTTATGAATAATTGAGATTTTGCATGCACAAAAATTTTAAATGCCTATGAACATTATGATAATGTGTGAGATGAAGGGGAGCACCTAAAGCATTTCCACCCTATCTGTGAATGCTAATGGCTATTCAGAGCTTCTTCTTTCACAATACTAGTTTTTTAAATAATTCAGATGAATGACAGATGCTCAGTTCAATAGGAGAATGCCACCATACAATTTTGTTTCTGCCAACCACCAAACACAATCGCCTCCTATTGTACAAACGACAATCTACACAAAATTTCATAAGCACCCAACAATAAGGAAATGCCATGCATACTAACCTTGAACAGACATATCATGTATACAAATGACAACACCGGTGCACAAATTCTTAAGATCAAAAAGGTGTACAAATAAAAACCTGAGGCCGCTCTTCATTATGAAAAGAATTTTAACTTGTCAGTACACCAAATTTACTACTGTGCTGCTAACTTTGTAATGCAATTTCACCCTATTCAATAAACTTGACTTTTGTTTTCCACAGCAATTTTCATAAAATTAGGAAAAAAAACTGAATTACTTCAGAGTTTAAAAAATCAGACAAAATAGCAATAAGTCAGTCAAAAATATCCCCACATAACTAACTAGGTTAAACTATTTTTTTTTTTTTTTTTTTTATTGCCTGTACACACTCAGACCAAATGAAGCAAACAGGCAAACCATGAAGTATCTTTCTGTTAGAGAAGTTTAAATTTATATCATAAATACCTGTTTCACTGTCAGTACTCTGTACAGTTCTTCTGCTGTACACTTCATTGATTCTGTCATAGTCAATTTCGCAGTTTCACTGCAGTCACTGATATCTTTTTTCTCCCATGATGTACCATTTGTTACCTACATAAATAATTGTTATGTAATATGATTTAAGCATTACAAATATAAAAAAAAAGACATGTTTACTGAAAATGAAAGGATGTTTTTACAGCTATAAAAGTTTCACAAATAATTGCAATAAACATCCATTAAAATTACACACTTCATATTCTCTACATAAATGCAGATATGCTGTATCCACATTAAAACATCACATCCAAAAATCAATATTTAAGAATAAAAAAATAGTGAAAAAAAAAAAAAAGCAAAATTAGCCATAACTTTCTGTACAGATATAAAAGCAACATTAAAATTATTTCTTTAAATACAATACAATAAGAATAAATATTCATATTCACATAGATCAGCTACACAACTGGTATTAAAAAATTTTTGCTGATGATATACCACCAAAATGTTTTCAAAGATCCTCATATTTCTCTTTTGGGTAACTAAGTAAAATACCCTATGTATGTTTAAAAATTACTACACAAAAGGTTAAATGAAAATATAGAAACAGTATTACTATAGTGAGAAAGAGAGAAAAAAAAAAAAAGTTTCAATATTTTTGTGCACCCTCAAAAGAATCTCTCATAATCCCAAGTTACAACACTGTATATATCCTTAAGACAAGGAATTCTGAAAATAAGATCAGTATTTCTTTTTCCATTTCTCAGTTGGAAAAATGAAAAAGTATATTGGTTTGAAAGTTTTACCATTCAAGGGCATGAGAGGAACTACAGAACATTTTCCTGTGCAAAAGTTCACTTGCTCCATCAAGAGCCAAATGAAAATTAAAAGATCTATATTTCGGGATCTTTTTAAATTCTGGTCTCCTCGTCAAAACTGTGATAGCATTATTAAAAATGGTAAAGATTTATTTTATGATTTTCAAATCAGTGTTTGATATTATTAGCCCTTCAAATGACGACTGAACAATGAGTGCTACCTTTAAACAGACATTTAGCATTTAGTTAAATTTTCATTGTGTAATTTCAGCACAAAGTCATGTGAGCAATCAAATATCTGTCGCAGCATGAAACAAAAAGACATCACAACAGACCCCTAGCAGTAGTGATGTTATAAGTGTTGCATCAGTCAACATAACACAACAAAATTAAACAGTTGAGCAAACAAAGAAGAAATTGGCTTTGCCACCTCTGTGCAGGTAACTCAAAACTGGTGGATATCTCTGAGGAAGAGTTACCTTCTATCACCCCTACTGAGGCAACTACATCCACATCCTCCGGGCTGTTTGATGTGCGGGATTCGAAGGTCGGAAGCACTACATCATCGCCTGCATAAAGAACACCTCATGAGACAAGTTTACACATCGGGATAGATGATGCTTTTTTTTGGAGAGGGAATGCGATTTTGCTCTGGCTGTCACTGCAACGGACTCCCTGGTTAACATCCCCTCAAAAATTTCGGAAATTAAAAACATTTTAAGTGACAACATGTCTACACTCAATGCCCTCCCTGAGGATCTCAAGATCAGCTTAGGGGAGCTTCTATCTCTAATAATGGATTCTCTTGCTTGCCTTAATGCTGAGAATAGAAGGACCAGAGCCCAAAACAGAAATCCCGAATCAAGTGCTTGTGCTGAAAGAACAACTCTGAGATCTGAAAATCTTTGTTAGTGAAAGCCATTTTCCCTCTATTCAAAAGTCAGTGATGGACCATAAGAAACCTTAGGTGCACTTATGTGTAGTGGATAAGGCCCCTCCATGACCCTCAGCCCAAACTGGTTGATCCCCGCAAGTGAAAACTGATCCAAAAAATCTACAGAGTTCACCACTAGTTGCAAACAGGTTGACTCACCAGATCTTTGCTCCACCCATGGAGTCTTGCTTTGCCCCATTGAGCAAGGCCTGCTCTTGGTTGCTGATAGTCCCCGTACACAGGATCAGTGCACGAATCTGGGTGAACCTAACCCCTACCAACTTTGCAGGAGACAACAGAATAAGCATGGTGGCCAGGTTCTGAACCTGCCCCACCACAGTCACAACATGATGATGATGAGAGAACCCCCCACGCCAAAACAGAGAGGGGTGAACCTTTGCTCAGGTAGTTGCCTTGAGTCATCCTGATCAACTGGACTCTAGCACAACCTTCCAGCCATAACCCCAGAATGGCTATTTCTGCCCAAGATGTTTTGACAGTGCACCTCAAGGGAACAGCCTACCAATGCAGGAGACAAAGTTTCTGCCCTGGGCCAACCAGTTTTGGTCTCTCAGTCAAGCAGGCTAGAGGAGATCTATAATATATCAGCTGTACAGACCAGAAAGAATTTATTTCAAGACTGGGTCCCTCGACCCAAGCGGAAAGTATCAAGGCACTCTTTGCCCACAAGCATGGGATTAAGATTGATGCAAAGGCTATCAAAATGAGATTTCCATCCTACTCTTCCGTTATCATCTCCTGTCCAGCGAATGCAAAGCATATCGTCTTGGATTCTGACTGCTGGCCTGTAGGTACCCTCATTAAACCGTTTCAAGAGAGAAGTAGACCGATCACTTACAATGGACCCAGACAGGACATACAAACATAGCAACAAAAGGGCCACATGCAACCAGATTCGCAAGATGGCAAGCTTCTTTGGTTCGTGCAGAATGTACACAGCATAAAAAATAAGCTTCACTCCCTCCAGACCCTCCTTCTTCTTGACGAGTTTGATATCATTTGTCTTACTGAAACATGGCTATTGGCAGATAGACAGCTCGACCTTGTGCCGCTTAACACCCCCTACAAGCACATTGGAAATCCTAGGAACACCAAACGGGGTGGTGGTGGTGGTGGTGGTGATGTAGAAATCTTTTTTAGCAGTCGTTTCCAGCCAATAAGGACAAGAATAAGTCAGTCGAACAACTTTGATGCAATCTGTACAACACCGAGGAGCCCCCTTATCCAAATCCAATGCTGCCTGGTTTACATCCTGCCAGATCACAATGAAGACTTTAGATTGGAGCTGCTCACCTGGCTGGCAACAAATTTAGAGCCTAGAACTGCAACTGTAGTCACAGGTGATTTCAACTTGCTGGTGCCTGAACATGAGGATGCTCTTGTGGGCCTTGAGGTCACCCTTTGAACTTTTGATCTTACATGGTTCTTACATGGAATATTAGATCAAGCACTTGACCTAATATTCCATAACCTACCAGGCAGCCAGCTCTTGCCTAGCAATTTCCAATTCCAATCAGATCACCTGCCAATTGCTTGTCAATTATCCACATAAGGCAATTCCCCTGTTACCGGAGGAGTATGCCGCTGAATTGCTTAGTTTGCCTTCTCTACTAAATATCTGAAGCCGGATATCATTTTATAGTGCCTGAATGGATTTGACTGGGGATGTCTATATTCTGAGTCCATAGAGGATGCCATCACGGTCTTGTCCGAACAGTTGAAGTTAATTGCACTCTGTGGTACAGCTAAGAAGGTCTGGATTTGTAGCAGATCGAATCGAGGTTTTAATAAGGAAACCAAGCTGGTCTTCATCAGGAAGCAGAAGGCCTACCAGAAATAGCAACTCTCCTCAGACCTTACCATCTTTAAGAAAGAAAGAGCTTACTTCCTGAAAAAGAAAAGGCAAGCTCTAAACCAAGTTGTTCTCAATCAGTTGAAGAGGGATAGAAGGATTCTTTTACATCATACAAATCATCATGTCATTGATCAAAAGCTTGTACAGCTATGGGCACAGTGCAGCTTCCTGCAGGCAGATTGTCCCGATCCAGATTCCTCTCTCTCTCACAGGAGGACTGGTTACCTAGGGTGTGGATGAACGACAGAAATATCTGGAGAGACCCTGATTGATGTCATTAACAAATTACCCAATAAAGCTACTGTAGGACCAGATGGTCTCCAACTATTCATAGTAAAAATATGCAGCACATACATAGTTGACCTTATACTTCACATTTTCAAACGAATCCTACAATCTGGAATTGTTCCATCAATTTGGAAATACTATCATGTCAAGTCCATTCCAAAGATTAGGAAACCCAAATCTCCATCAGTTGCTCTTTACTTAAAATCTTTGAAAAAGCGATTCAGCCAGCAGTTGCCCAGCACTGCTTTGGTCAAGTACCTTCATACCATTTTGCACAAGAGATCAACCACCACCAATCTTCTAGATACTCTCTTCAGAATTCAACAAACCTCAACAGCAAATCCCAGATTGACATCTTCCTGGATATTAAATCAGCATTTGACAGAATATACCTTCCAGCTCTGTTTACCATACTGAAGCACTACTTTGGTCTGGTAGATACCTTGCTACAAATCTTGAAGTCAATTCTACTTTCCAGACATCTGGCTGTTACTGTCAACGATATCCAGGTAACTTTTGACGTTACAAGAGGCATCCCCCAGGGGAGTGTGCTTTTCAACTATCCTCTTCGCAGCTGTTTTGGAACCTTTCCTAGCACGTAACTCTAACTTTGTCTCTTATGCAGACGATCTGAGGTTCAAATCATCCTCATCAGATGATTTTTTATATTAAACAATATGCCTCTACACGGATAACGAAACTGGAAACTATCTAGCCACAATCTGGCTGCAGATGAACCCTTCCAAATCTGCTCAACTACCGATAACCAAAAAAGTCAAAAACGATGTTCAAATCTTCGTTAGCGGTGAAAGGGTGCAAAGGGTAACTTCCCATACAGATCTAGGCCTCACCTGGGATGTTGGACACACCTTCCAGCCTACCTTTGCCAGGATGAGACAGAAGATATACACGGCACTTTGGGCAGTGCGTCAGGAGCTCGTTGGTGTGCATCAGCACAACCTGAGGTGCATTACTCCAATCCCTCTCTATGCATCTGAAATTTGGTCATTTTGCACAAGAGATCAACAACCATTTTGCCTCCCACCTAAAAAAGTACCTCAGTCTGGAATATCGGTTGCTCAGACAGATGAATAGGGTGGTGGGCCACCCTTTTACTATCCCCAGATCCATCCTCCAAGCTAATCTAGGCACCACTCCCTGGAGACTTCTCATCACGAAAAGAAATACACTCATGCTGGCTTGGTTTATCACAGGTTGAATTAATGCTCCTGTCTGTATCTCCACTAATCTCTGGGCCAAAGAAGACAAGAGGAGACCACCCAGATTCCTGCCTCCCTCTGCAGCTTAATCTTACAAACATTGATTCCCTTAGGTACATGTTCATGGCCAATTACCTTCAGATCTACAATAAATTAGGCTGTTGTTGTTATTTTGGATTTTAGGAGCATTAGCAACTAAGGCCATATTGCTCCAGGGATATGAGGTGGTCATTCCCTGACCTTTCCGCATCCTCCGTATTTGGTGGATCATGGGCTCGAACCCCGGTCTAATCAAGAAGCGTGTGCTACGCACTGCTGCTCATGCCCACCTGACTACGGAGGCACCAATAAATTAGGCATCCACCCTGATAAGTTCTGCGAGGACAAACTCTACAGAAAGGAAATAGTGGATTCCGGTTATTTGGGCCACCGGTTAATCGGGGCAGCCACCTGGCTACGGAGGCACCAATAAATTAGGCATCCACCCTGATAAGTTCTGTGAGGACAAACTCTACAGAAAGGAAATAGTGGATTCCGGTTATTTGGGCCACCGGTTAATCGGGGCAGCCATTTATTTGGGGCAAATCTTAAAAAACAGAAACCAATTGAGAAAATAGCCAGGGTTTGCTTCGCTTAATTGGGACAACATGCCATTTAATTTGGGCAGGAGACCGCAGCACTGGAGTTACTCTACGATTGTACCACGTGGTTCGGTCGAAATCCTGGAGATCACAACCATAAAACAATTAGCAGTCACCTGTTTATTGGGCTTTTCTGTTAGTGAAATCTATCATAAATGGACAGTAAACTCAATCTTACTGAATTTGCGATAACACCGACAGCTGGAATTCTGTGAGTTATGGTGAAATGTGTTTACACTTCCATGAAATCTTCAATCATATAAAAAAATTAATTTTCAGATCTTCCCTTCATTCCTATTTTTAAAGCTTTGTAACTCATTACTCCGTTTTCATTTGCGCGTATTGTGTTACTTGTAATTTGTGTGTGCCGTGTTCTTTGTTATTGATTGCTTATCTTTTTACTGTTTTAAATTTTAACACCCACCCACAAATGTTAGTGAACAGATAAATCAACTAGTTCGTATGTACCTACTACAGTACGTATTAATTATTCCAATTATCACGTATATTCTTCCGATTTTTACGTATCATTTAATTTTTTAATTGGTAAGATAATAAAGGGTAAATTTGTGCTTAATATATCTTTGCTTTTATAGCCTGTGGATAATATTCCTCCTATTTTTGCTAATTAGAATCACTGTTTAATAGAATTAAAATTCAATTCACAAACGTGATCACAATGACCGGCACTTACTGCACATCATATATATATGAACAGTACTTCATTGTATATGAATGGTACTTTTCTATGGTGACTCCATCGTAACGTGATTTGATTGTAAAGGGGGTGTACATTTTATTTTTAACTATTTACGTGAAACTTCGGATAATTGGGGCAGCCGCTTAATCGGACCAAAATGCACTAGTCCCGATTTGTCCAAATAACTGGAATGGACTGTACTTAACTGTTTTGTTACCAGCTATTGAATCTATGATGTTCACCTACACCTGGACTTTTCTGCATGTTGCATTTATCTTGCTGTTTATTACAAACTTTGCTTTTATTTCGAGCTCTTGTTTTTAAGTTGATCTCTGTAAACATGTCAGGTCGAGCACGCACGTACTCTTGTACATGTTTCCTTGAGCCTTATATGTAAATTTCACACCCTGCTGGCACATTGCTGTCCCAGGGTGGCCCACAGTTTCCTGGGGTAATAAATTGATGATAATAATAACTTTAATATTATTATTGGTTTCAAGAAGCAAAAAAAAAAAAAAAAAAAAAGATTTTTCAAGATTGCATGGGATATTTGCTGATGATGATGCAATCGATCATGTAAGAACATATTCCATCATGCAATCAATTGTTTTATATCAGTTAGTTGCCGAGTAGCAGTGTTCTTGTGTGGTTATCAAGCTTAATGTCCAAGTTTGCAGACGATACAAAGGTTGGCAGGGTTGTCAAGGACACTACTGACACTATGCTGCTGCAACAGGATCTGGAAAGGTTGAGCAGATGGGCTGAGAGGTGGCAAATGAAGTTTAACATTGACAAATGTAAAGTACTACACATGGGGAAACAGCAACCCCAGAGCAACGTATCAACTCTGTGGTACTACACTGACAGTGGTAGAGAATGAAAGGGACTTGGGGGTGGTTGTGCAGGCAGATATGAAGTTCTCTGAGCAGTGCAGACAGGCTGCAAGAGTAGCTCATGGAGTATTGTCAATGATATACAGGAATTTTTCCAGCAGGGATAAGGAGGTGATTATTCCATTGTATAAGGCAATGGTCAGGCCACACCTAGAGTACTGTATACGGGTCTGGAGGCCTCATTTCAAGAAGGATGTAGAGCTGCTGGAACGAGTACAGAGAAGGGCAACAAGATTAGTGAATGGAACAAAGGGGTGCTCTTACGAAGAAAGGCTTAAGTTTTGCAAATTACAGTGTCTGGAGACTAGGCACCAGCAAGGTGATCTGATAGAGGTGTATAAAGCCTTGAATGGTTTAAGCATGCTCAATGCTGATGGGATTCTTCCTCTAGCTCAGAAAAATCACCTGAGAGGGCATAAATTCAAATTGAGGAAAGACAGATGTAGGATAGACGTGCGGAAATTTGCCTTTAGCCAGCGGGTGGTTGGTTGGTGGAACAGACTTCCATCCCTTGTGGTGGAGGTTGATAGCCTAAATAAGTTTAAGGCTCAGCTGGACAGGTATTTTGAACGAACAGAGGGGTGAAGTGGAAGTGGGTTTTTTTTTTTTCTTTTTGGCTGATGCTGCATAAGCTTGCTTTCTTGCATCAAATGCCTCTACTAATGCTAATGGTTGTGTCTCTCATTTTTCAATTTACTAATAGCTTGAATTTTGGTTTTTAATTTCAGTTGCTTATAGCTCACAAAAGAAAAATACAATAGAACTTAAGAGGCAAAAATAAATTAATAAAATAACATGAGTGATAAAACAGTCTCAGACTTAGCACATGAATTAAAATTATCCCATTTGACAGTTTCGATCATTTCAAAGAACAAAGAGTGAAATCATAAAGCAGTGAGATAATTGGCACCAATAAAATCTAAAAAAAAAAAAAAAAAAAAGTCTAATATACATGAAATGGAAAATTTGTCAATGTACTGTATTCCGCTAAGTTTCATAACTATTCAAGCTTTTCAAAGACTTGCACAAGGAGAGAAGGTGATGACCAGAGTTTTAATGCAAGCCATAGCTGGTTTGAAAGGTTCAAAAATTGTGGAAACTTTCATAACATGAAGATAAGAGGGAAGTAGCAAGTGCAGATTGGAAAGCTACGGATATCACGGGGGAAAAAAAAAAAAAAAAAAAAAATTATGTATTACTTAAAGAAATTATTTGAAAGAAATTTTTAATGTGAACAAAACCGGTCTCTACTGGAAAACAATGCCGGACTGTACATACATTCAAAAAGAATGTGAAATGTATGCTGGATTTCAAAGTGTATAGAATCGTGTTACTCTTTTATTGGGTGGAAATGTTGCTGGCTATGAAGTATGGCCATTTATGATTTATCACTTAAAAAACCCAAGATCATTCAAAGAAATTAGTAAAACTAAACTGGTACATTACTGTTCAAATAATGATGACACAATTCATTTTTGAAAACTGTTTATCAACAGTTAAACTGTCATGAAAAAGTTAAATATTTCACTGTTTTTCATGACAATATTATTTTAATCCTGGTTTATCAACTGTTTTAACCAGAATTAAAATAATAGTCATGAAAAAGATATTCCTTTCAAGATCTTTTTGATTCTTGATAATGCTCCAAGCTATCCTCCACATTTGTGTCTACACTCAAATGTAAAAGTGCTATTTCTTAACACCTAACACCACAAGTTTGAAGGTAGCAAATAGCACCAAGGAGCTATTGCTACCTTCAAAGCTCATTATTTAAAAATTACTTTGCACAGGCAATTGCAGCAACAGAGAAAGAACAGATATTAAGAACATTCTGTAAGATGTTGTTGTTATTTTGGTTTTAGGAGCATTAGCAACTAAGGCCATATTGCTCCGGGGATATGGGGTGGCCATTCACTGACCTTTCCGCATCCTCCGTATTTGGTGGTCACGGGCTCGAACCCCGGTCTAATCAAGAAGTGTGTGCTATGCACTGTTGCTCCTGTCCACGGAGGCGTGGAAAATTCTGTAAGAACATGGAATAAAAAAAAACATTGCAGAAGCATGGGTTGAACTGATTATTAAATGCATGAATGATAATGGGAATTTCTCTTTAAAAGTTCTGAAAACAATTTAACCTTTGATAAAGTAAATGAAATTGGAAAGATTATTAATAATATTGTAAAGTTTGCTCACAACTTGATCTTGATGTCGAAAATGAAGATATCAATGAACTTGTTGAAAATGATGTAAAGGAGCTCACCTAGAAGACTCAGGCACAGCAAGTTATAAGATGAGGGACAGCTAGAAGAATAAAAAGAAGAACCTGCTAAAAAGTTTGTGCTCATAAATATAGCTGCAGCCTTTAGCCAAATAAATGATGGAATGCAAAAATTTGAAAGTATGGACTCAAATACTGAAAGAGTCTCAAAGGTAAACCATTAATTCAAGCAGCTCTTACATATCATAGAGAAATTTATAATGAAAAAGAAAACCGTTCAGATAAAATTGGAACATGTTCTTAAAAAAAAAACCAACGAAGCATTCTGCCTCCCTCACTGATAAACTTCAAGATGAACCAATGCCTTTTTCAAGCAAAAACACAATGAAGATGATCCAGTTATTTTAAAATTTATTATGCATACATACTATACATTTGTATATGAAAAAATGAAATAAAGTCCATAACATTTAGGTAATTTATGTTTATTTTTTGTTATGTATTTGTATGCCCTTAATATTTTTGTATGACATTTGACTTACATGGTAGAACGAAACCCTGTCGTAAGCTGAGGGATATACCCCCAGGGGGCTCACATCTGGTGAGTATGGCTTGGCACACCCAGGGTCCCAAGCTGGATATCATCATTCTTCTCTTTCTGGTTGGTGATCCCCCCCCCCCCCACTTCTCTGTGTCTGTCTCTCTCTCTCTCTCTCTCTCTCTCTCTCTCTCTCTCTCTCTCTCTCTCTCTCTCTCTCTCTGTGTGTGTGTGTGTGTGTGTGTGTGTAACTCTGAAACATTTTTTTGGCTGGTGCAGCATAAGCCTCAAGCTTCCTTGCACTATGTGGCTAGTAATAATAATAATAATAATTCATTTGAGGTATAGTTGCATATTGTTTTGGGGTTGCTATTCCCCAAGGTCTTACACTTGGGGAATGCCCATGGTGTCTATCAATGATTTATCAAACATTATCCTGTAGGAAAACGAGGTAACAGTCCCACTGTATAAGGCAATTGTAAGACCACATTTGGGATACTGTGTTCAGCATGGAGACCTCATCTGAAAAAAAGAAATTGAGATTCTTGAAAGGGTCCAAAAATAGGGAACTCACAATATGAGATTGGCAAAAGGGTGACCATATTTAGGAAAGATTCCAATTAATGTGGGCTACAGAGCTTGGCAACCAGGCACTTCACAGGTGACCTGACTGAGGTTTATAAGGCCCTGAGAGGGGTTAGTAAAATGAACAGAGGCAGAATTTTTACTGTTATAGAGAATTCCAGAACTAGGACCCATAAATTCAGATTATAGGGGAAGAGATTTAGACTAGATTGTAGGAAATTTTCTTTTAGCCGAGTCACTGCTTGCTGTAACGGGTTGCCTTCACAGGTAGTTAAGGCTGACAGTTTGAATACATTCAGAGGTCAACTGGATAGTTACCTATGTGAGGAGGGAAGCAAACGATTTGTATTTTCTTATCTATTCATTGTGTTTGTTTCCCTAATGCCACAATGCTCCAATTTGTGCATTAGTCTTTCACATGGAACAGTACTAAAACCTTTACTGAAATCTAAATACATGTCAAAATGATTTTTTGCATCCAGTTCCTTTGTTACTGTGTCATGGTAGCTAATCAGATTGGTCAAACAAGATCTTCCATTAACAAATATGTTCTGTGATCATATATTGCTGTCAAGGTGTTAACCATTATTTTCACTGGGAGAGAAGTCAATTTTACAGGTCTGTATTTACTCATTTTGCCCTGTGACCCCTTTTGCGAACAGGAAATAATTTACATATCAACAATCTGAAGGGACTTACCATGAATCCAAATATGCTTCATAATCATTGGCAAAGGTTTGTTTACCTCTGTTGCTGCTTATTTTAATATAACTGCATAAATTTCATTATACAGTCGATTCCGGTTATCTGGGACACATTGGGACTAGTGCATTTTGGCCCGATTAAATGGCTGAGCCAATTATCCGAAGTTTCACGTAAATAGTTAAAAATACAAGTGGTTCACTGTACAATGAAATCACATTACGATGGACTCACCATAGTAAAGTACCGTTCACTTTACGATGCATAGTAAGCACTGGTCATTGTGATCACATTTGTGAATTGAATTTAAATTCTATTAAACAGCGATTCTAATTAGCAAAAATAGGAGGAATATTATCCACAAGCTATAAAAGTAAAGATATAAAGTAAAGTGCAGCCATTATCAACCCACTGCAGGATGGAAGCCTCCTCAACAATTCATGTTGAGGGAAATGGACCATAATCTACCACGCTGGTCCAGTGCAGGTTGGCAGATCGACTGTATTCAGCAGTCAGGGGCTTGAACCCCGGTCTATCTCAAAGAGCGTGTGCTACTGCACTCCCGCTCCTGCCCACATATACTAAGCACAAATTTACCCTTTATTACCTTACCAATTAAAAAAAATTAAATGGTATGTGAAAATCGGAAGAACATATGTGATAATCAGAATAATTAATACATACTGTAATATGTACATACTAACTAGTTGACGTTTCTGTTCACTGACATTTGTGGGTGGGGTTAAAATTTAAAACAGTAAAAAGATAAGCAATCAATAACAAAGAACATGGCACACACAAATTACAAGTAACGCGATATGCACAAGTGAGAATGGAGTAACAAGTTACGAAGCTTTAAAAATAAGAATGAAGAGAAGATTCTGAAAATTAATTTTTTTATATGATTGAAGATTTCATGGAAGTGTCAACACATTTCACCATAATAACCCACAATTCCAGCTGTCGGTATTATCGCAAATTCAATAAGATCAAGTTTACTATCCGTTTATGATAGACTGTACTAACAGAAAAGCCCAATAAACAGGTGACTGCCAATTTTTTTTACTGTTTTATGGTTGCGACCTCCATAAATCTGACTGAACCCCGTGGTATGGTCAGAGACAATCTTAGGGTAATCTCCAGTGCTGCGGTCTCCTGCCCCGATTAAATGGCATGTTGTCCCAATTAAGCAAAGTAAACCCTGGCTATTTTCTCGATTGGGTTCTGATTTTTAAGATTTGCCCCAAATAAACGGCTGCCCCGATTAACCGGTGGCCCAAATAACCGGAATCCACTGTACTTCAATTTCTTTTCCCCTTTCTTCTCACTTATTTCAAAATCATTTTGTTCCCAGCTGTAACTCTGTACACTTCTCTTAGTGCCATCCCTAATAACTTACAACGTTTATTCAGTTACTCAGCAACATGAACAAGATCATCAATTTTAGCATTAGCATAAACAAAGAACTCTTTGCTTTTTTTTTTTTTTAAATACAAATATTTCTAGAACCAAACATGCCTCTAACCAGTCCGTTGTAGTAGATAGCCAAGTGAATAGATAAAAACATGGATAGGTGTTACAATCAAATTTAATTTTAATTTCTTCGTATATACACAATAACACCACTACTTTCAGGTTTCCAAGTTTTTAGCCTATACTAGTAATGGGAAACAAATGCCATGCATGCAATTAATTTACAGCAGTCAAGTATTTTATATTATAAAAAAAAGCCTTTTATTTGAAAACAAAATCTGCTTTATGGTTTATCATTTCCAATGGCAGCTTAATCAGCAAAACACATTGCTTACTGTCACTGATATGGTAAGATTGAGGTTCAATTTCTGCCAACGAGTGGTGGAATTTGCGAGGCCCTGTTCAATCAAGGTTGTAGATAGCTGATCTCCCCAACCCAAGTTATTAGTATTAGTCATATGGTGCACAAAGATCATACACTTTTGCTGCATCAGCCAAAATAATAATAGCAAGTAAATAATACACAACCTATTTTCTCTCTCCTTCCATAGGTATCAATCCAGCTAACCTTTGAAATTCTCCAAGCTGTTGGCCCCAAACACCCATGGAGGCAATTTATTGCAGTAATTAACAATTTGCTGGCTTAAAAAACAAAGGGGGGGGGGGGAGGTCAGCACACAAAACAACATGCAATGCTTCTACCAAAACAATGCACATACAGTTACAGTCATATACTTGGGAGCCATTAATGCCAATATTTATTTTATTATTATTTTTTAATGCCTTGAAAAATCAGCCTACACTGATTTTTCAAGGCATTTGGAAGTGAGCCCTCCCTTATCAGCGTCAGGGAAGGTTGTATTTCACTGTTCAGTCAGAATATTTTCGTTTCTTAAGGATAACGGGACACTCTAGGGTACTTTTGGACTTGCAGAGTTGTTTGGAATCAGTTCCAAGAAGTTTTGAAAGCCAAGGAAAAAGCTTTAGAAGGCGACGGAAGCTTCAAGATTCTTCTCCAGGTTTCCCAATAGTTTCGCTGATCCTTTAAAAGGTGGCACGACTGGCGAGCCAATTCTGTGCGGGTTTTCGTGATGTCGAGTGCATCTCCGCGTGCAGTAGTATTGTTGCTATTGGCTTTAACGACACAAGGGATGCTGTGACCACATTGTGTCATACAGTAGCGTACTTTAATTGTGTGAAGTGACTATAATCACGACAATGAATTGTAATCATTGTGGGTGACTTAAAAGAAAATTTTGAAAAAATGCTAATTGTATACCAGCTGTTTTTAACCAGAACCCCATTTCGTAACAATATTGTTTAATCTTGGTGTCTGACATTATTTTAAAATATTTTACCCTCAAAAAATGGTTGCAGGAGAAAAGAGGTTGAGTTACGCTATCGGATATAAACTAAAAGTAATAGACCATGCTAGTAAACATTATAACAGAGCTGCGGAAAGGTTTTTTGGGTTCTGCCTATTAAAAAATTATACGCGTCTGGCGGAAGCAAGAAAAAGAACTTCAAGTTGCTAAAATAAGTAAACAACCTTCTTTGTCCCACCCCACATTGGCCAGAACTTGAAGAAGATGTGAAAAAATGGGTAGTAGGTGAAAGGAATTTAGGAAGAAGTGTTTCTACCAAAATGATTATGCATAAGGCAGAAAGAGGAATTCTGAATTTTTTGGAATTTTTTTTGGGTTGGTGTTACCGATACACGCAAAGGCATGGTTTATCAATGCGTGCAAAAACATCAATTTCACAAAAATTACCAGCAGATTGTGAAGAAAAAAAAAATACTGGAATTCCATAAATTTGTAATAAAGGCACGAAAACGAACTTCTTTTAAACTAGGCCAAATAGGAAATATGGACGAGGTCCCACTAACTTTTGATGCACCATTCAACAAAACTGTGAATATCAAAGGTTTAAAACAGTGTCAATAAAAACTACTGGGCACAAGAAAACATTACACAGTAGTTTTGACCTGCTGTGCTGATGGCACAAAACTACCACTATTTTTAATATTTAAAAGAAAAAAAACTCCAACTGAGGAAAAAATTCCAGAAGGTGTATTTTTGTTCATGTTCATCCAAAAGGATGAATCTGTAATGAATTTATGGTTCCAAAAAAAAATGTGGGCAAAGTCTTAGTGGAAACCATCTCTTTTCATTTGGGACCAGTTCAGGGCCCATAGAAATGAAGACATTAAAAAGAGGGTGAGGGAACTGAATACGCATGTAGTTTTCATTCCTGGTGACTGACAAGCTTGGATGTGTCCATAAACAAGCTGTTTAAGCAAAATATGAGAGAACAGTGGAACAAACTGATGGGAGAACCCGATAATCACCTCACACCCACAGGAAGAATGAAGAGGCCCACCATTGCACTGGTGTGTGAATGGGTTAAGGAATCTTGGAGAAATATAAGTAGTAAATTAATTATAAAGTCTTTCAAGAAGACTGGAAGTAGTAAAGCCCTTGATGGCATTGAAGACAGTAATGCCAACATTAGCGAGGAAGAGTTTTTGGGATTTGAAGGTGATGATCTTTTGGTTTTCAAAATCACTGAACTTTCCTTTTGCAGAACACTAATGTTTTTTTTTTACAATTCTGTCTTTTTGTTCATTTTCAATTCTAGTAGTAGTTTGCTTCATATAAAATATTTTCTAATGTAGCTAAGGTTTTTATTTCTCTTTTAAATTGCCACATTGGTAAATTATTAACACACTGATTGCCGTGTCGGCCATATATGTTCGACACCATTACGTTTTTCCAGCACCGCATTGGACATATATTGCCGACACCCACTGTTTCAGTGGGAGTTGCGTCGGCTGTACAGTGCTGACAATTGTTGAAAATTTATGTTATTTTTGAAAAGCGTAGCCTCCAGTGTTACATGTGATGAAATTTGCATGCCGCTATGAGACAAAATAAGCGAGTAACTGGTCATTATTTAAAAATTCTTTATTACAAATTTTATAATTACAAAATCATAAATCAAAATAAATTATATTTATTTTGATTTATGGTGTTGTCCAAAACACTCCAAACACACGGAAGGCTGATAAATACAGTGTAACAAAAAATGCACATCCTTCTAACTTTCTTGTTGTTAGCATCGATTTTTTCATTAGTATATGAGTGTTACCACATTTTGGCTTTTCACGTTTCTCTTTCCATTCTATATTTAGCAAATCCGTAACTACCTCCTCCTGAAAGCTTCTTATTTTTATTTGTTTTCGCGTAGTACTCTTGTATACCACGTACGCATTGACAACTGACATTCCGAGTATATATATTCTATCGCTAATTTCTGGTACCACTTTACCCCCTTTCTTAGCGTTGTGGCATAAGAACCCATTTGATCTGACAGATCAATGCCTGCCTTTCCCTTATTATAAGCTAGAATAGGAAGTGGTTTTTTTTGCTTCTTTCCATCTTCCTTTACTGGTGGAGGGTCCATCAACCATTTCTATGGAAAGCTTTGTTGTTAGTAGTCTCACATCTCGAGCATCTCGCCACTTTAGAACAATAATTCCAATTTTTTCTTCCTTGGCGATCACTCCCCTTTATTTAGCTTTGAGTACATGACTTCTTTGGGCATAAATTTTTTATTCGCTCGTAATGTACCAACAAATTGAGTTATTTTATGAAGAAATGATAACACCAGATGGTAGCTGGTATAAAAGTTGTCTACCTACAAGGTGCAACCTTCATTTAGTAGTCCTTGCGATAATTCTTCGCAGACCTTTGCAGCTAAACCTACAGATTTTATATAATTTTCAGATTTACCTGAATAGATCTTGCTTGACCAGGTATATCCTTCAGTGGAACATACTGTCGGAATATTAGCCTGCCTCTCCAGGGAATAAGAGTTTCATATATTTCAGCTGCAAAACATCTATCAGGTGTTGTATCTTACTGAACCTGTCCCCTGGAATAGCGGTTTCATTGTCTGAAAAGTGAATGAGGCGCAACAATTCAAATATGTTGTCAGACAATTTTTGTTAGTTACTAAATTATTTTTATAGATAGGTTTGGTTGACCAGTAAGATGCAATACTGCTCAATCTTACTAGTCCCATCCACATAAGAAGCCCGAAAAACTCTCATCTCATCTGCAGTTGTTAAAACCCACTTTTTTAGAAGACTTTGTCGCAAAGCTTGGGTACTCTGAATTTTCTGTTCAGCCATTTCTGTTCAGTATATCTGTTTGTTTCGTTACAATAAGATTTATTACTTCATCATCAAAAAATAATGAAAACGCCTCAAGATGAGTAATGTTTCTTGATATGTCTATTTGCAGTCCCGATTTGCATGTAAAATCAAATCTTTTTTGGCATCCTTCGTATTGTCCATTCAACAGCATCATTTGTTTCAGTCACTTCAATCTCAGGTTCTTTGGTATTTACAAATTGCTCATCTGTGTTTTCCTCTTCCATCCAGTCTTCAAGCACTTCTTCATTATTTTCCAGTATTTCAGTATCTCCTTCATTTGAAGAACTATCCCAGTCAGGATCTTTTTCATCTTCAACAATTTCTCTTAGTTCCTCTTTTAGTAATTTCATCATTTTAGCCATTACTGTTCAGATTTTTTTTTTTTTTTTTACAACACACTTGTACAAACTTGCGGAGAAACACAACACAATAATAATGGAGATATAATACAGTGCACTAATAAACTTGTTTTCACATATTACAAAGGTTTGAGAGTTTATTTTATCGCAATTAGTTTTATTGCAGCATGCACCACACATGCAATAAACTAATTACAAACAACCTTCATACATATGCTGTAATAGCGTCACACGTATGTAGCCATCACAGCATCTCAAGAAATAAAGTAACCTACTGGACCACGTCAGCCACATACAGGGTGATTCACTACCAATGTGACAAACTTGCAGGAGGTGTAGGTGGCACAAAGACGAATTGGAATCACATAGCATTGCAGGGTCCGAAATGCCTTCGTCATGCGGTAGAGGACGTTGAACGGAAGGTCGCGCGTACAGCGATCCCGCTGGAAGTCAGCATTTGCGAACCGTTTCTGTTGAAGAAACCAAGTAGCAAAAGTCCTCCGGAGTGGATAATCCGCAGGCTCCAATGATTGGACGTGTTGCAGATGGTATGAACTCATTTGGTTTGTTGACAGTATCCTCCATACAGTGGATTGGGAAATACCCAATTGTTGGCCTATTGCTCGAGTACTCTTACTCGGATTGCCTTCTGCAAGACATAGGACATGCTCCTCATTGTCTGGCATCTTCGTTCGCTCTCAATTCATGGTACCTCTCGTGAAACAACCAGTCTCACGTAACCTTCTGTGCACACGTGCGAAAATCGTATGATGAGGAGCACGCCTGTGCGGGAAATGTTCCTGGTACAAGCGCAGAGCGGTGCGCCCATTACAGTTCGCAGCTCCATATGCGAGGTGCATGTCGGCCAGTTCAACGTTTGAATACTCGTCCATCCTATTGCCTCGGGAACCGGTTCGCAAATGCTGACTTCCAGCGGGATCGCTGTTCAAGCGACCTCCCGTTCAATGTCCTCTACCGCATGACGAAGGCATTTCGGACCCGGCAATGCTATGTGATTTCGATTCGTCTTTGTGCCCCCTACACCTCCTGCAAGTTTGTCGCACTGGTATATGCGACACAAAAAAAAAGAAAAAAAAAACATCTTCTTGATATTTTAAGCAAAAAAACTGCATAACACTGACATTTCAAAATTTATTTTAGAATTACTAATCAAATTATTTACTAAATATTTTTGACCCCAGAAAATTTTTTTCTTAAACTAGCTTGGCAATCAATGTGTTAATAATAATTGTTAATAATAATGGTCCTTGAGGTTGACACAGATATTCTCTCAGATACGCAAGACAAGCTGTACTTGCTACCTGGGAGTCTAAAATGCTGATGGAACTGATATTCAGGTGAAACTCAAGTCAAGTGGACCCAATTTCTGCAAAGTCCGGACGGTCTGTGACAGCCAAATTCTCTGCTTGCACCTTCACGATGGTGGGACTGTTAATAATCCTTGGTATAACCTCCATGCACAAGTACATGGTGGGCCACCACCCAGGTGTGAACCAACGTAAGTGTGGTGTGGTTCACACCACACAGAGGAATGCCGCCCCTGTGTTACCAGGCAGGTACTAGGTGGTAGATGACTCTCATCAACCAGTGCAATACCACCACTTTGCTTATTGGAGGCTTGAAGTGGTGGAACCCATGTTTAGTCTCTAGAGCTAAGTTCCGGTCAACCCTTCCCCATCTCTTACATCATGCAGTACGACTGATGACTTTTGAGGTTACGATGAACACCATGGCGAGATCCACTCTTCCTTACATTTCGAGGGTACAGCTCTAAAACAGAGTTCGCAGGCCAGCCGCTAGTTAGTATACCGGATCAGATGGTGTATAAACTTGCTACCTCTACTGTGCCAGATAGTGACTGGAGGGAGTCCGAGTAGTGTGTGTTTTGTGGGGGGCATTTCGAGGCCACGTTATGTCAAGGATCTGGGTATATTCTTACCATGTGTATGCCATATCCAAAGATTTCATTACTAATGAATAAACCATGAATTATCAAACTAATACGGCAAGCTTATCTGCGAAAAGATCTAAACCTCTCAAACACTTCCTAATTTGTTTCACAAATATATGTGGTCCCGATTCTAATCTCGAAGATGTCCATTTCCACTTGCAGTCTGCCAGCCAAACGCCATGTACCTTTTCTGACAGAATCTCAGTTATCGGTTGGTTCAACTACTGCTCATCTCAGTTGCCCAAATTATTCGCTGTATGATTCCTTTCACCTCAAAGGTGGTACTTGTGCATATGTCCATTCTGATATTTCCTGTCAGACTTGGTAATTTGGAATCTCCTCTCTTTGATCTTCTCTGCCTTAATATCTCTCTACCTCATTGTATCAAATTCATATGTTGTCTCTACCATCCATTCTCACAACTCCACTAATCACTTGAAACTCTTTGACTTCCTCTCTTTGCAACTTAACTTTCTCCAGTCCAACTTTCCTGAGGCAATTTTCCTTGGTGATTTTAATGTTCACAACTCCAGCTGGCTTCCGTTTTCTAGTCACAAAGACCCAGCTGGTCAAGATGCTGAGGCTTGTGCAATTACTAATGACCTTGCACAGATTGATCATTGACCGAAATACCGAACAATCCTAACCATACAGCCAACACGATCTTTTTCTCACAAACAACCCTTCTAAGTACAAGGTCAAAGTGAGAGGTCCTTTAGGCACCTCAGATCACAACTTGGTGATTGTCTCTTCTCCAATGGAGCCTTTATTTCATGGTTATTCCCAACCTTGTATTGTTTGGCATTACAAGAATGCAAAATGGGATGACCTTCGAGATTTCTTTTCTTCTTTTCCTTGGTCGGATTATTGTTTCAAAACTTGAGATCTGAGCAAACTTTTTAGTTTGCTCAGATCGTGTCAATGAAATTATTCTTGCAAGAATGAAATCCTTTATCCCACACCAGAGAGGGCGCTGACTCTCTTTAGAAAATACAGCTGCAAGTTACAGGCTCCGAAAAAACGATAAGTTTTTGCTTTTTATTTACATAATTGTTATTTTATATTGTACTTAATACGTAGTCTTATAGTTCTAATTACGCTGGTTATTTTTATTTTAATTTGTATAAACAGTTTTTGTAGATATACGTAATACTTTATAAAACCGTTATTTCATTCGAATATTGCAGGCATTGTTTTTGCATATAGTGATAGGGAATTCAAATTTTTAATTGAGGTAGTTAGTTAGCTCTAACGCATAATAATAGAAACAGTAATACGCTTCACTGTTTCTATTAGATAGCGTAGTATTGACATTTAATTTAATTTAATTTATTGATCTTATTAATTTAAAATATGCCCCAAACTAGAGCAGCAAAGCAACGGGCACAAAGTGGCAGGAGTGCTGTGACTCGGGGAAGAACTGCGGGGTGGGGGGGGCGATTCTCCAACGCATCACAGCCTAAAAAAATGTGCAACTTGTGAAATGTTTGCCGAACTATCTGGAACGGAACATGATATTGCCATGGGGGATGTTTTTGTGAGTGCGCGGTGTAAGGAAATCAGGCGACAACTCAGCGTTGTTATGGGCCTATATGAGAGTTTGAAGGACAGGGTGGATGCCCTCGAAAGATCTAAATTGAGGGGCCCATCAGGCTCTCAGCTGCCCACATCAACGCCAGAGCTTGCACTTGGTCATCACGCAACACAGCGGCAACCCCCAAGGCAGATTGCGCTGGTCCCAAAGGAACTAGTAGTTGTTGGTGACTCTTGTCAGGGAAACGGGAAACATGCTCTGTAAAAAGGATACGTGGAACAGGACCAGGGTATGTCTGCCAGGGGCAAAGGTTGATGACGTTGTAGAGCAGATATCATCTTTTAAGGGCACAAAAGGTGATATAGTTGTACACGTTGGCACTAATGATATTAAGAGTAGGAGACCGGCAGAATTACTTAACAAGTACAGGTCACTGTTGAAAAAAAGCCGTGAAGTAGGGTTGAATTTGAAAGTGTCTGCAATTCTGCCCAGACATGATAGGGGGGAGTATATGATGACAGCCTTGTCGATCAATTCGGCCCTGGAAAGATTGTGCAAGGCTCAAGGGGTAGAATTTTTTTCAGCCTGGACTGTACTTGTTAACAGGAGAGATTGCTTCTACAGGGACGGGATACACTTAAATAGAAAGGGTGCAAGAATATTTGCTGATGCTATCGAGGCAGTGTTAGGTGGGTCGGAAAACTGATAGCTTGGGGGGGGATACAAGGACTAATAGTTTAACAGTAGCCGTAGGCAGAGGTGAAGGTGATTCTTGCACAACTTCTATTAGAATAAGTAGCCACCTGGAGCGAGGGGTGTTGGGGGTTTCAGGGACGGATGTCAGTCATCGTGAAACAGGTGGGTATATGGGATGTGTTAGAGTGGCTGGGAATAGGAATAGGTGCATGTATACTTGCATGTATACCAATGCTAGAAGTATAGTAAATAAATTTGATGAATTTGAAGTGTTGGTCAAGACATCAAAGGCGGATATTGTTGGGATATCAGAGACGTGGTGTCACACATATAAGGAATGCCGAACTGGAATTTGGGGAGTACAATGTGTACAGAAAGGATAGACAGGATAGGAAGGGAGGAGGTGTTATGCTGTTAATAAAGAAAAATATAAAATCAAAAGAAGTGCATCCAGTTGATACAGATGAACAGTGCACTGTTGAGTCAGTTTGGTGTGACATAAGCACTGCGAAAGCAAAAATTAGAGTAGGAGTGTGTTATAGGCCTAATGACTTGAATGAGTACAATGAACAATTGTACAGAGAAATAGAGTGGGCTAGTAAATTGGAATGTCTTATAATGGGGGATTTTAACTTCTCAGATATTGACTGGAACTTGTGGGTTGGGCACTCACACAATAGTCAGACTTTTGTGGATTTATTGGACGATTGTTTTCTGCAGCAGCATGTTCGAGAGGCAACCAGAGAAAGTAATACTCTTGATCTGGTTATCAGCAGTGATCATTCATGTATTAGGAATTTGCAGATAAAAGAACCACTAGGTGGCAGTGATCACAGTGTACTGATGTGGGATTTACTTAAAGATTTAATTACCATCAGGGGTAAAGGAAAGGAAAGGGTTTTTGCTTCCGTAAAGGCGAGTACAGTGGTCTCCGACAGTTTTTAAATTCGGTACAGTGGGATCAACTGACGATGTTACCAACAGTAAATTCTAAGTGGGAAGCATTCAAGGAATTAATCGTGGAAGCTATTAATTCTAATTAATTAATTCTTAATAGGTATGAAACTAAAAGTTTCATACCTATTAAGAAATATTGTTCAGGGTTTAGGCCTAAATGGTTGTCAAATGAACTAATGAGACTCGTAACAGAGAAGAAAAATGCATGGGATGCATATAAATTATCAAGCGACTCAGAAGCCTATGGCAGATATAAGTTAATCTGTAATCAGGTCACAAAGGAGGTTCGGCAGGCGAAGGCAGATTACGAGAAATCCTTGGCAAAAGATGCTAAGAAAAACAGCAAGGATTTCTTTACTTATATAAACTCTAAAAGGAAGGGGATCAATCTGATTGGTCCACTTGACATCGATGGTTCGACTGTTGATGATCCTGCTCAGATAGCAAACAAACTGAATGAGTATTTTGCATCTACATTCACACGTGAGGAATTATTAAGGTTTGAAAATGGCAGAAGGTTATCAAATTGTAGCAGGGTGCTTAATGATCTTGTAATAACTGAGAGCAAAGTGGAAGAGAAATTGTTGAAGTTAAATGTAAGAAAAGCACCTGGGGTGGATGGGATCTATCCAGTTATATTAAAAGAGGCGGCAAGGCAACTTAGCAAACCCTTAGCCATAATTATGAGAGCATCCTTGGACTCAGGGGAGGTTCCCACGGACTGGAGATGTGCAAATGTATCCCCAATTCACAAAGGAGGATCGAAGGGTGACACGAGTAATTACAGACCAGTTAGTTTAACTTCTGTTCCGGGTAAAATAATGGAGTCGCTGGTTAAAGATGCATTGCAGGATCATCTAGACAAGACTGCAGCAATAATTCAGACACAGCATGGGTTTGTTAAGGGAAAGTCTTGTCTGACAAATTTGATAGGATATTATGATGTGGTTACAAAGGAACTGGATGCAAAAAATAATTTTGATATCATATATTTGGATTTCAAGAAAGCTTTTGACACTGTTGCGCATGGAAGACTATTGTACAAATTGGAGCAGAATGGTATTAAGGGTAAGTTGCTACAATGGATAAAAGGATGGTTAAGTGCGAGAAGACAGAGGATGGTAATCAATGGGTGCTGCTCTTCTTGGACTAATGTTATTAGTGGAGTCCCACAGGGTTCGGTGTTAGGTCCACTGTTGTTTTGTATATTTATCAATGATATTGATGAAGGTATATCAGGCTTAATGTCGAAGTATGCAGATGATACAAAGGCTGGCAGGGTTGTTAATGACAGTAATGGCAGTCTGCTACTGCAACAGGATCTAGATAATTTGGGCAGATGGGCTAAGAAGTGGCAACTGAAGTTTAACCTTGACAAATGCAAAGTACTGCATATGGGTAGAAATAACCCCAGAGAAATGTACCAACTGTGTGGTACTACACTTAAGGTGGTAGAAAATGAAAGACCTGGGAGTAATTGTGCAGTCAGATATGAAGTTCTCTGAGCAATGCAGACAGGCTGCCAGGGCAGGTCATGGGGTTTTGTCAATGATATATAGGAATTTTGCTAGCAGGGAAAAGGAGTTGATTATCCCTCTGTATAAGGCAATGGTCAGACCACGCCTTGAGTACTGCGTACAGGTCTGGAGACCTCATTTTAGGAAGGATGTAGATTTACTTGAGCGGGTACAGAGAAGGGCAACAAGATTGGTGAGGGGAATGAAGGGATCCTCTTACCAAGAGAGGCTTAAGTTCTGCAAATTGCAGTGGCTGGAGACTAGGCACCTGCGCGGTGATCTGATTGAGGTATATAAGGCCTTGAATGGATTGAGCACGCTGAATTCTGATGGGATCCTTCCACTTGTTCAGATTACGAACCTAAGGGGGCATAAATTCAAATTAAGAAAAGACAGATGTAGATTAGATGTGCGGAAATTTGCCTTTAGCCAGCGGGTGGTTAACTGCTGGAACAAACTTCCATCTGTCATTGTGGAAGTTGATAGCTTGAATAAATTTAAGGAGGAACTGGACAGGCATTTGGAGGGAATGGTGTGATTTTTTTTTTTTTTTTTTTTGGCTGATGCTGCATAAGCTCATACATTTGCTTTCTTGCATCACATGCCACTACTACTACACTCCACTTTAAAATCTCGTCCTTTATAACCTTGATTTTCTGCCTACACCAAAGCTCGCAACAATTGTAGAGCAGTTATTAATAAGTCCAAACTAGAGTTTGAACAGGCTAAGAGTAGAAAACTTGCTTCTTTTCCTAAGGGTAGCCGAGCATTCTGGTCACTCGCCAAAGCTATTGGCTGCAACTTTTGCCCATCTCTGCTCCAACCTCTCTCCAAACCAGATGGTTCTGTTGTCACTTCAGCCAAGGATAAAGCTGACCTGCTAGCATCCCAATTTTCTTCCAACTCATGTATTAATGATCTTGATAAAACACCTCCCACCATGCCCAACACGCTCCATTCAATGCCTCCTGTGGTCTTCTGTCAAAAGGATGTCAGGATTTTGACAAATCTTGAAGAAAGATTTGTCAGATGCTAAGAAAGCTCCATGTCCCAATGGTATTTCTTCACTTGTTCTCAAAACCTGTGCTCCTGAACTTACTCCTGTTCTTTGCCACCTTTTTTCACTTTCTTATGCCAAAGGTATTTTTCCTTCTGTTTGGAAATTTGCTCATATCCAGGCAGTTCCTAAAAAGGGTGACAAATACCTCCCCCATCCAATTATCGTCCAATTGCAATTACTTCTACTCTTTCTAAAGTAATGAAGAAATCAATTAACCACCGACTCTTAAACTACCTAGAAACCTTCCATCTGATCAACGATCGCCAGTATGGATTCCGTCAGTGTCAATCCACTGGTGATATTCTGGCTTATGTTACCCAATTATATATTAATTCAACGGAAAAGTTTGGTGAAACACAAGTAGTTGCTCTAGACATATCAAAGGCTTTCGATCGTGTTTGGCAAAATGATATCTCTTTTGGGGATTACCCTGACTTCTAATCTCTCTCTCTTGGCACAAGCACATTACAAATATTGCTTCCTCTGCATCTAAAAAAAAAAAACTTGGTTTTCTCTTTCGCTCTCTTCTTTTTTATTTTTCTTCCAAACAGCTGGTCGCTCTGTACATATCGCAAATCCGCCCTACCATGGAATATTGTACCCACATCTGGGGTGGTGCCCCCAAAACCTCTCTCAGGCTTCTTGATTCCATTCAGAAGAGGGCAGTTAGGTTAATTAATGATTCATCTCTAACAGAGTCTCTCGCTGTCTGACAGACATACTATTTCTGTTGCATGCCTCTTCTACAGATATTTCCATGGGCACTGGTCTTCTGAATTAGCTTCTATAATTCCTGCTCTCTCTTTCAAAACAGTCCGAACACGTGCTGCCAACATCCATTTACTGTCCAACTTCAAACTCACAGAAGTGTTTGGGGTCTACGTAAAAAAAAATAAAAATAATAAAATAATGTATTATTATACAGTATTAGTATTTTTCTTGCTGTTCTGATCACATGTTTAAGATGAGTTTTTCCTACTATATACACATTATAATAAATATTAAATGCCTAAATACACTAAAACTTTTTTTCCCTAATTTTCCTTTATAAAATAATGAGGGTGCATCCTATATGACCATGCATCTTATATGCCATCAAATATGTTAAGTGTATTTGAATTAAAAATTCAAATATTTTACACTTTTATACTATCAACGAAAACTTCTTATAAATTACCCACCCCCAAAAACATGCAAAAATTTCTACATTTGTTTCAGCTTGTTTTTGGTATGCAGCCCAGACAATGTTTGACACTGAATAAAGCTTTAATATTCAAGATCTACTAATATATTCACAAGAAATATCAAATAACTCTAGAAGCAAGATGACACTTGACCATTATTATCTGAATAAAAGATTCCTAATGATCAACAAACAAGAAGCATTAACACATTTCATTCTAGATAAAGCCATTCCATATGATGATGAAATGATCAAAGCTTGTGGGATGGAAGGGGAGGGATGATAATCAATTTAAATTAAGATAAAAAATTAAGCTTCACAGCCCTTATGAAATTAAATTATTTAATTTAATGATGTTAGATTATTCTCATTATTTCCACTTCAAGTGCCATTAGATTATACAATCTAATGGTACACTGCAAGTGGAAATAATGAGAATACGGGTGAAAAGTAAATCAAAGAGCAGAGTGCATTATTCAGGAATTCCAGAATTGTAATTTGCTAATTATACACTTCAATTTTAAACGAGACACCTATAAACAAATTAGCGAGAAGAAGCAGAAAATTAATGCTAACATTAATAGCTGTAACACCAGAAAAACAAGTTAAATCACCAATTAAAAATGCACAAATGTGCATTTTTAATGGTGATTTAGTATTCAGGTTTAATTGGTTATATAATTTTAATCATAAAATTAAATAAGCACATTCATTTATTTCACATTCATTCATTCATTTTATTCATGTAAAAAAAAAAAAAAAAAAAAAAATTCACAAAACAAAAAGAAACCGAAAAATACAGGGTACATTAAAAGTTAAACTGCTGGAAGAACATATACAACATAATCAAAGTGAAGTAGCAATAGTCATAGTAAGAAAGAGCAGGTTTCACAATTAAAATACACCTACATCTAGTGTATTTAAATACTTTCAGACCAAGCAGAAATCTCCTAATTTCTGCTTGGTCTGAAACAAAGCTAAAAGGATTTGCACCAGACCAAATACTTGCATAAAAATGCCCATTATTATCAAACTCCTATGGCAAAACACGTACAGTTAATTATTCAAAAATCAAAAGTTATTTGCAGATTGTCAGGAAAAATATTTAAAGCTCTTGGAAAGAACTTACTTCACAAGAATCAAAAATTTTACTTACCAAATCTTTGCACAAAAGATCTTTTTTAACAGTTTTTACTATGGGAAAAGATGATTTATTCACCGGAAGGATCATACCCTGTGAAAATTCTAAATAAAAACTGAATGTGAGAACTCAAAAATAGCTATATACAGTGGATTCCGGTTATTTGGGACACAATCAGGACTAGTGCATTTTGGCCCAATTAAGCAGTTGCCCCAATTATGCAAAGTTTCACGTAAATAGTTAAAAATACAGTATCAATCATAACAAATGATTCTCTGCACGATCAAATCACGTTATGATGGATTCACCACAGTACAGTACAGTACAGTACAGTTCACTATATGATATGTAGTAAGTGCCAGTCACTGTGATCAAGTTTGTGAATTGAATTTTAATTCTATTAAACAGCAATTCTAACAAGCGAAAATAGGAGGAATATTGTCCATAGGCTATAAAAGTAAAGATATATTAAGCAAATTTACACTTTATTACCTTACCAATTAAAAAATTAAATGATACGTGAAAAATGGAAGAAAAATAGGTTAGCAAAATGAATATACTCTTATGTGTGCATAGCTTAATACACACTGAAATATGTACATACTAACTAGTTGATATTTCTGTTCACTGACATTTGGTGGGGGGGGTGTTAAAATTTAAAACAGTAAAAAAAAAAGATAAGCAATCAATAACAAAGAACACGGCACACACAAATTACAACTAACATGATATGTGCAAGTGAGATACGGAATAACAAGTTTAAGAACCTTAAATTCTGAAAATTTACGTTTTTTTTTTTATAAGATTGAAGATTTCATGACAGGGAAAACACATTTCACCATAATAACATAAAAGCTCCACAGAATTCCAGCTGTCGGTATTCACAAATTCAATAAGATCGAGTTAACATCCATTTATAATAGATTGCACTAACAGAAAAGCCCAATAAACTGAAGCTGCTAATTGTTTTATGGTTGTGACTTTCAGAAATCCAACCAGGCCATGTAGTATGGTTGGAGACAATTATAGGGTAATCTCAAGTGCTGCGACCCCCACCTCGATTAAACGGCACGTTGTCCCAATTAAGCGAAGAAAACCCTGCCTATTTTCTCGATTTGGTTCTGTTCTTTAAGATTTGTCCCAAATAAACGGCTGCCCTGATTAACCTGTGTCCCAAATAACCGGAATCACCACTGTACTTCTTATTTAACTAAAAAGTTTCCTATTAAGCAAAAATGCAAAACAAGATAACTGCTTGCAACAAGATAAGGATTTGTACTGAGCCTATATAAAAGAAATTCATATTTCTAAAATTGAGTATAATTACAATTCATAAACTTATGAGCCAACTGATAGCTAAATTCCAATTTCCTTGCAGGAACATGGAAATTTTTCAGATATTGGATGGTCAGAACATAGTTATAAAAGTCACAAAAAAATAAAATAAAACAATAACACTTTTCTATAGTGTAACTTCAAATGAAGCACCCCCATCAATGCAGAGAGAGGTAACACACAGTAAATACTGTATAAAATATAGTAACAAACTAATTTTCCATATTTCAATATATACAGGGTGTTTCAGTTAAACGTTTCAGAACTTCTAAGAGGGGTAGGGTACATCCTGACAACTCGAAATCATATAGCAATGTGGGGTCGGAAATGCTTTCCTGAAGCGGTGTTGTACACAGAAGCACCATAAAGAAAAGAGACCGTAAGTGAGAAATCGTTTTAATAATACATGAAAAGAAGCAAAAGGTACATGGATTAAAGTAAGTGTTCGAAGTTTCTTCCACGGGCTACAATGCACGCCTCACATCTCCGACGCATGGACATCCGAACATTCTGGAATACTCCAGGCGAATTTCGAATTTCTTCGGCAGCTACTGCGATTCTTGCAACCAGCTCCTCAGCATTGTCAACAGGGGTGTCATAAACTAGCGATTTCATATGACCCCAGAAATAAAAATCAAGACATGATAGGTCGGGTGACCGAGCAGGCCAATGCACGGGACCACCACACCCGATCCACTGTTGACCAAATGTGACATCCAGGTAGTTACGAACATCTCTGCTATAATGGGTAGGGGCTCCATCGTGTTGGAACCACATTGTCTGTTGCGTCGATGCAGAAATCTGTTCATCTCTCAAAAGTTGTGGCAATACTTGCTGCAGAAAGATCAAGTAGATAGGTCCGGTTAGACGACACGGTAACAGGTAAGGTCCGATGAGGTGATCTCCCATAATACCGGCCCATACATTGACCGAAAATCGAATCTGTGCTGCACAACGTCGTATTGCATGCGGGTTCTCGACTGCCCAGATATGGTCGTTATGCATGTTGAAAATTCCTTCCCTTGTGAAGGATGCCTCATCGGAAAACAACGCTTCAGCAGGAAAAAGGGGATTTGTAGCACATTTTCCAAGGTACCACTGTGCGAAAGCAATACGAGGTGCATAATCCTCCGGTTGCTGTGTCTGGACACGCTGCACGTGAAACGGATGCATGTCTTGTTCTCGGAGAATCCTCCAGACGCTGTAATGGAAAACCCCGACTGCGTTTGCTAGACTTCGTGTACTCGTTCTTGGATTCCCCTGTACATGCTGCAGCACATTCTGTTCGACGGCTGGAGTCCGTGCTGTTCTTACCCTGTCCCTGTCAGCTCTTTCAAATGAACCTCTCTCAGCTAACCTCTGGTGCAGTCTTGCAAAGAAATTATGACTGGGAATACGCCTCGTCGGATATCGTTCCGCGTACAAACGCTGTGCGGCTGGCCCACTACAATTTGCAGGCCCGTACGCCAAATGCATATCGGCTAACTCTGCGTTTGTGTAATCATCCATCATACTAACTTGGCGTTCTTGTGCGAAATTAAGATTCCCTGCACTAAAGCTCGGAATTTTCGATTCTGCCCATTGGTATATGATTTCGAGTTGTCAGGATGTACCCTACCCCTCTTAGAAGTTCTGAAACGTTTAACTGAAACACCCTGTATATACTTTGCTTCCACACATTTCCAAAACATATTGTAGGTATAATTTGCAAGGGGAAGTTTCACAAATGCTTTATTGAAGTATTAGTGTGGAGAAACCTGAATAATACAACCTTTTCCAAAATATTATAATAATCTGCATGTGTTTAGAATGGCTAAAATTCTCTGAGTTACTTAATTTTGTTTAGATTGCCTCTGTGTAAATACAAAGTTGTGTCAATGGTGTTTACAAAGTTACAAAGAACAACTGAAACGTTTAGAACTTTCATTAATAAATGTGTTTAGTGAATTTTTACCCCAATTTATTGGGATGTAGGAATTAAGAAACTCAGAAAATGAAGTAATCCGTTACTTATCAATGAATGGCAAATCTTGTTTACAAAAAGCAATTTAACAATTCCCTTATCTAACCAATTTAACAGTGTTACTAAGGAACAGGTGAGATAATCCCCATCTTGCACAATCAGATCTAACAAACTACTGTGGTGAATGGCCAACCAGAGAATTAAGTTTCCCAGTTCTCTGGTAATTTGCTCAATAAGGAATTGCTGAATTTGAGGATCAATTGTACAAGATGGATGGTATATGTGACATACTAAAAATAGCCCTATGTGAACGTATCATTATGCTGAGGATGCAAATGAGATCATTGGATTCCAGAGAATTCAAAGAAGACTGCCCCAGCATCCAATGGAGAAACACAAAAATCTCTCCCAGTCCACAAGGTTCAGAAGAGGTGATGGCAAACTACAGATGAGTAAGTTTGGTTTCGGTAGTGGTTAAGATCACGTGGTTGACATCAATAATTACAAATCTTTTAGCTTAACTTCTGTTCCAGAGAAAGCAATGGAGTCTCTAGGTAAAAAAGTAATGCAGGACCATCCAGAGAGAAATGCAATTCTACTGCAGTCACAGCATGGATTTGTTAAGGGATGGTCTTATCTAATCAATCTGACAGATCACTATGATACAGTAACCAAGAAACTGGATGCAAAAAATAATTTTTATATCATATACTTGGATTTCCATTATCATAGATCTTGGATTATCATATACTTGAAGGCCTCTGTAGCCGAGTTGTCAGGAGTGGGAGTGTAGTAGCACATGCTCTTTGAGTAGACAGCGGTTCAAGCCTTTGACTGCTAAATATGGTCGATCTGCCAACCTGCACTGGACCAGCAATTCTTGTCTTACCAATTTGATTGGATACTGTGATGCAGTAACAAAGAAACTGTATGCAAAAATTAATTTGGATGTCATATACTTGGATTTTAATAAAACTTTTGATACCGCTGCTCATAAAAAGACTGCTGTACAAACTAGAGTGTGGCATTAAAGGCATGTTACTGCTCTGGATAAAGGGATGGTTGAGCGGGAGAAGACAGAGGCGTGGTCATCAATTATCACTAAACTTCTTGGACTAATATTATTAGCAGAATCCCTCCAGTGTTCGGCCCATTGTTATTTTCTGTATTTATTAATGATACTGATGCAGGCATATCAGGCTTAATTATACAAAGGTTGGCAGGGTGTTTAATGACAGCAATCAGGGTATGCTATTAACAAGATCAGGTGCAGAGAAGGGCAATGAGACTGATAAAGGGAATGAAAGGGTGGCTTACCAAGAAAGGCTTCAGTTCTGTAAGTTGCAGGGTATGGATACTAGGCACCTGTGAGGTGATCCGATTTAGGTTTTTAAGGCTTTGAATGGATTGAGCAAGCTCAATGCTGACTAAGAATGCTCAATGGCATCTTTTTCTCTCACTCAGACTACCCACATGAGAGTGTACAAATTCGAACTGAGGAAACAAGGTTGCAGGATGGATGTGTGTAAGTTTGTCTTCAGTGGCTGATTGACTGTTGCAAGAAACTTCCATCAACAAAGTGGCTACAAAGAAACAGAAATGTTTTAAATCATTTATTCTTTGAAATATAAGAATTTCAATGTTTATCTCCTTCAAAGTACTCTCCTGCCAAGCCTATTCTGCACTCCAGTCACAATTTGTAGGATCTAAAGCAGTAGCAGAAGTTCTTGGAAGATACCATCTTTAATTGCTGTTGTTGTTGTGTTCTTCTGATCATCTGCTAAGTCCTCAAATTGTTTTCCTTTGAAGTGAATTTTAATTTGTGGGAACAGAAAAGTCACACAGTGACAGATCTTACAAATAAGGTGGGCACACCAATGTTGTGACCTTGTTTTCCTTTAACTCACTGCAACAGAGAAATGACATGGGAAAAAAAAAAAAAAAAAACACCATGTTTGTCCAGCCATAAGTTGGGCTGTGTCTTTCAAATAAATCTTCCTAAAAATTCAATGTAGATTGTCTGATTAACGTTCTGATTTGGTGGGACAAATTCATGATGCACAACAATCAAAGAAAATGACAAGCATGGACTTGATCTGTAATCAAGACAATCTTGCTTTCTTTAAATGGGGAGAAGAGGGAGTTTGCCACTGCATGCTTTGACGCTTGGTTTGTCACACTGAAAGACCCAGGATTCATCTCCTACTATCACTGAATCCAAAAAGTCAGGAGTTTCACAAATTTTTTCCAAATCTGCACAGCTAATTTCCACGCATTTCTGCTTTTGATCGTCTGTCAGGAAGTGCAGACCTTTCTCATGTGCACACCTTTCTCATGCCCAACTACTCTGTCAAAACTGTTCTGTTTCTTTCTCAACATGCAACTGTTCTGCAATTAGTTGAATGCTCATCTGACAGTCTTGGCATATGATCTCTAGAATTTTTTCAACATTCTCACCTGGTGTTGGAGGTCTTCCTGTCTTGTCATCATGGACATCTTCCCATCTCTCTCTCTCTCTCTGAACCATTTATGCCATTCATCCACATGTGGCTGACTCATGGTTTCATTTACCATACGCTTTTTCTGTAACCATTTCCAATGCTTCTACCAAATTTCACTAAGAATTTAATACGAATTCTTTACTCTAAATTATGACCACTCATTTTGCTGCTGAAGGGTTAAACACCGATCCATTTGTTGCCCAACATACAAGCGAGTACCTTAATCAACTAGTGAAAGGTGTTCTGCAAGAGTTTGAAATAAGGAGCATGTATTGTGCATTGTGATCGACAATTCCTCCAACATGTCAAGTACCACTGAGAAGTTAAATAAAGACCGAGAGAGAGAGAAAGAGAGAGAGAGAGAGAGAGAGAGAGAGAGAGAGAGAGAGAGAGAGAGAGAGAGAGAGAAAAAGGCGATTCAATAACAGATGATGAAAGTGAAAGAGATGAATCAAGTGGTGGGACTCCAGAATTAGAACCTGATGATGACGTAGAAGCAGAACTGGATTTTAAGTGACATCATGGATGAAATTTCAAACCTCTTAAGAGTCCAGTACATGCGTTGTGGTGTTCATACTTTACAGCTGGCAATTTGTGATGGCTTAGGAAATAAACATGCAACTGCTCTTGTAAATAAGGTGAGACAGGTTGTACTAGCTGATAGAAAGCCAAAAATAGAAGCAATAATTAAACGGCATGCTGGAAAAGTAGCAATTTTGGATCAAGCTACTATAGTGGGGTAGTACATATATGATGATGGACCACTTACTGGAACTGGTGGCATGGATGGGTACTGGGAAGCAGCTTTTCTGGTGATCACTGCTTCTTGGTAGCTAAATGAACACACACGCGCGCACGCACACGCACGCGCACACACACACACACACACACACACACACACAACCATGGCCGAGATGAACTAATGTTTAGAGGCTGCCTTACATAAGACACAACACATGTCCTTATTGATATGGCCAGCCAACCCTGAACTAACACTAACAGAAGTACTGTGGGACCAGGTGCAGAAACTTAAAACTTTCTTTACCAACCACACTACTACTACAAAGAAAATTCAAGGTGAAGACTTGACTCCTGGTCAGTTCCTAAATGGATGGAAGCCTCTGATTTACTGCCTCTCCAAGATATATGGTCCCATAGCTGAAGGTGTCATGACCTCCATAGAAGTTAAGGAAAAATCTTTATTGGGAAATGATGTAATATTAGCTAGCATTTATGTTGATCTCAAGTATAGATGTTTATTAACAGATGGACAACAAAGCAAAGCAAAGGAAGCTTTATGTGATATAGCACTCAGAATAAGAAATCCTCAAGAATGCCGCCCCAGGAGATGAAATACAAAGCAATCCACCATCATCATCATTAAAATTAATTCTGAAGATGAGTTTGATTTTGAAAAGATTATTGACAAACAGCATAGCTCGAAAAGCTGTCAACTGGAATTAGAAAAAGGCATATCACATGTTATTAGCACATTGACTAAATTCAAGTTAGAAGTATGTGTCCCTCACTAAAGATGAAAAAAATTGATCGTCAATCAAAGATGCCAGTTTCAGTAAAAGATGCAATATTAAAGTACCCTAAAATCATAAGAGATGTTGCACAACTGATGTTTGCATTGCCCCCCTACTCAAACCAGTGTAGAGCATTTATTTTCAGATCTAAAAATCATTAGATCAGATTTGAAAGCATCAATGAAAGAGGATTTGCTTGAGGAAATCTTGTTCCTAAGAACAAACTGCTATTCACAGTAGTGAGCTATAGTGGGCTCGCATGGGCTCATGAGAGCCCATTGCTATTTTTTATGAAAATTTGTGAGCCCATTGTTGAGATAATCATTTATTTTACAAATGAAATCCTGAATGCAATTATTGAGTATCCAGAGCCAAAACTACGGTGGGGAGAGGGGGATCCCATTCTCAGCATTTTAATGGCGCAATCAATCGGTTATGTATTTTAAAATTGCTTCATTTTTGATTTAATTACAGTGTGACCTCTGTTTAATGAACTTCTTTATAGCGAATTTTTTTTTGATTCCCCTTGGTAATTACATTTGAAATAGTTTATTATTATTATTATCAATTTCCGCTGAACGAATAAAATTTCATTTAACGAATGGGTTAGGAGAGAACTTTGTATGCATTGTTCTCACCTCTGGCCTTGAGGCAATTTAGGTAAATAGAAAGTGCAAATTAAGGGTGAAAGGGATTACTGTTTCACAATGTTAGAAAGGGATTATCGTTTCACAATGGTGTCCGTAAAACCTATGCCACAGAGTAGTAACGTATCTTCCTTCTCTGTGACATATGCAGTCACATACCGAGAAGTTGCGCTAGTCAATATGCGTTCCATAGCCAGTCAGAGGATTAAAAAGATTCTCAACAGTGATTATAGCCTCTTGTCAACCTGTGTTGTGGTTCCCCTTTACTCCGAAAAACGGACATATGTTTTTCGGAGAAGTGAGTGATCCATGCCTTCCAGTAAATTTCTCCGTCTATGTTTCAGTAGTTGAAGGTCACAGTAGCTGAATATCCGTGTGATTCCGACTTTTTGCACTGTATTCAAAGAACTAGTGAGAGTAGCAATGTAGGGGGGGGGGGGGAATTGAGGCAACTAAGATATTATATAAACTGGTAAGAAGATGAAATGTTGGCAGATTTTGAAACTTTGTCAAGCCTTTCACTGTGTAGAAAATGTTCTAAAATATAATGGCATACAAGTAATAATTAAAAAAAAACTATTACCAATCTCCAAAAAATTAGCACGAATTAAGAATGATTGCTAACGAACTTGATGTGGAAACTATAAAGATCGGTCATGTGTTCGGGCCACGATGCAGCTTGCGGACGGCAATTGTGGGTTGGAGGAATTATCCTGCTTTGTGCAAACATTTTGAATCAGAAGTTAAATATTCCGGATTATTAAATCGACTTTTAAATTTGGAATTTTTTAACCATTTAGCACTAATGATCGACATCCTGCAAGATCTCTCTTACCTTTCAGAAGCTTTACCGAGAAAAAAAAGGTAAAAGCAGATAAATTAATTATTCGAACTATCAATGCTATTGCTAATTTGAAAAATTCTGAAGGTAATTATGGAGCTAAATTTGAGAGCATATTGAAGTGGAAAGAATTTGAAGGAATCAAAATCGAAAGTAAAAAAATTACCTTGTGACAAGTTATTAAATGCATTGTTTTATCCTTAAAGGATAAGTTATTAATGCAACAGGGTGATTTTGAATGAAATAAAGAAAATAATGATACAATTGAAAGAAATTTTAAACATACGCTACCCGAAATCCTGGAATGTGAAAGAACTTTCGTCTCTATGGTAAGGCGGTGAAAACCGAATAAGAAATTTAAGTTTTCTGATAAAATATGAAATAAAAATTAATGATTTTAGAGATTTTTTCAAAGACAGTTTATCTTTAAAATAGAGTAAAATTCCCTTTTCAATTAAGAAAAGTCAGAAAACATCTTTAAAACCATTGCGATTAGCAGTACTGAAGCTGAGTTCAGCTTTCAAGCGTAATGAATAATATTGTGACAATTAAACATGTTGCAGATTATGAAGACCATACATCTAAATGGAAAACCATTGCTTCAATTTGATCCAGATCGCTACGTCAAATCATCACTCAGCTATTGAGCAAAGCAGAAGATCGACAACAAATATTAATAAAGAAGTATTATTATTATTATTATTAGCCATACAGTGCAAGGAAGGAAGCCTGAGACATGCTGCACCAGCCAAAAAAAAATCCCAAGTTACCCTGAGAGAGAGAGAGAGAGAGAGAGAGAAGAAAGGAATCACCAAGAAAGAGAAGAATGATGATATCCAGCTCAGGACCCTGGGTGTGCCAAGCCCATACTCACCAGATGTGAGCCCCTGGGGTTATTCTATATGGCAATTTTTAGAATAAATTTTTCTTAAATATTTGTGAAATAATTTTTTTTTTCATGTAATCTGATTTTTTGTTTACTTTTTCTAGAAAGTTTGTTTTTTATGTAATATTTGTTTTTATATTGTGGAATGTTTTGTGATAGTTTTATGTTATTTGTGATATTCGAAATATTTCATGTTATTTTTTTATTCATAATATTAAAATTTTATCATGAAAAAAATGTATCCATTATATTTCCCTAGTTTAAAAAAAAGACGAATAAAAAAAGTTGTGCGTGTGACGAGCACGCACAGTAGATGCGAAACATCCTTTGCATTTCTTTTAGGTATTTTGATTTGTATATATTGATTACAAAATAAGAGCTTTTTTATTGTAATATTTTATTGATCATTCACAGATTTTCATAATTTCTGGAAGACAAGATACAATGGATTTATGATAACTAAAGCAAGAGATATATACTTGCAAGTGCAACGTATCTAAATATCTTTGTAAAGCAGCACCGATTGATGTACCAATCTTGTAGTTGAAGTGACATATGCAGCTGTTAGGGGACCTAACAATGGAATGTAACGAAAATGCGAGACGAAAAAAGAAATTGTTGACAAATATTTGTATTGTTGCAATCAGACTTACTGTAGTAGTAACTTCGAGAAGCATGATTGTAACGTAATACTATACAAAAATTCTAAAAAGTTAGAACTCCAGACACTGTCTTATCCAGTTATCATCGTAAGGAGAAGCATGACGACCAGGTTTTTAAGTTTTTTTTTTTTTTTAGATAGATCTAGGAACGTTTTACACATTCACTTATAATCATGGTTAAGGGGGTAATTAACCGTATTGTCCACCCCCAAAATCCACTCCTGGTTTGAGATATCATACCGGTCACGAAAAATGCGTCACTTGCTCTAATCACACTACTGGTAGTGCGATCGTGGGAAGTGCCTCAAGTGGAAGCCGCAGATGACGTCACTTCCGTGACCGATCAAATTTACTTGGTAGAAAGTCCGAAAAACTGTGAGCCCATTGTTAAAATATTCACAGCTCACCACTGGCTATACATAATTAAAAATGCAAAAATTCAGTTTTTAAGTGAATTAAAGTTAATTTGCATGTTTTTATATGGCAAATATAAGTCAATTTATTTTCCTATAATGCAATAAGTTGTTTTCAATTCATAATTAATTCATTTTTGTTCCTTAAATTAAAGGTCAAATTAACTGTGTATTTTTAGCCTATAATGTAAAGATCATTCCAACAGGTGTTTTCATTTGTCAGTTGGGCATGATCATTGCTCACTTCAACAGTTCAAAACTAAATCAAGATTTTGATAAATTAAAGGAGCTGGAGCCGCAAAATTTTCTTCTGGCTCCGCAGCCCTGGTTATAATACACATCAGATATGAAATTTGCTGCACAATGTAAACAAGTAACTAGAAAGTGACTATAACATCCTGTCAATATACTTATAGAATCGTTGCACACAGGAGAAGATGTGTTTATTCCTCTGTATAAGAAAAGTCTACACAGAATACTGAATTCAAGTCTGGAATCTAAAAAGATCGCTTCTAAGTCTAAAAAGATTTAGGACAACGAGATTGGTGATCGGTGCTAACTGATGTCCATGTGAAGAACAGTTTAAAAGCTAAAGAGTGAAAACCTTGCCAACCAAATTGAAATCAGTAAAATGAAGGTATATAACCACACAAACCAGGGTACAGAAAAATAAAATCTCAAGGAGTAACAGAAAGCTGGATCTCATGAAGTTAACTTTTGGGAAAAGGCATCGATGATTGGAATAGATGCTTGTCAAAATGACACCAGGGCAGAAAGTTAGATTAGGTTCAAAGAAGAATTGGATGATCAGTTTTTTGCTAAGGGGGAAAGTATGAGTTAATGTCCCCCCTCCCCTTTTTTTCTTACATGGAGAAAGTATTTTCCTCCTTTGCATCAATTCAGCCATTCTAATATTAATAATGTGGGTGGCACTTATACAAAGATTTTACTCTGTAATGCTGTTTTCTCTGCATGTGAGATAATGAAGCAGAACAGAACTGTGATGTCGAGAGTTAACCAGCATGAAAAGAGTGTTTTTAGGAAAAGTTCTATGGTACTAGTAGATGTACACTTGGTACTACTTCTTCTACATGTGGTCTTAACAATATTTTGTGAAGGTTTTGGAACAAATAACTATAAAAATTTAGACTACCATATGCTGTTAAAAATTCACTTTTAACAGCTGGATTGTTTTCTCAAGCAATATGACAGGCAACTATTGTTATTTTTTGCAAACAGAATATGAAGCCATGCAAATGAGAAAAAAATTATTTTGAATTTTTAGTCACTTCAGTATTTTTTTGTTTTAATATTTCTCTACGATGAGAATATTTCATCAATGGATAAAAGTTTCTTTTAAATAAGACTTATTTCAAATTGCATAATATATGTCCACATGATGATACATCTTGCTTACATAAAAATCAAGTAATATGCATGATGCAAGCTATAACTTTTTGCTTGCCATTTGAATAAAGTCTTTTTTTCTTTTTCTTTTTTTTATTTTAAAGTAGCTTATTTTATAAATATTATAAAAAAGTTAATAAATTATCTTGTGTAATAAGAGCTCAATACATAGGAGTGTGAAAATACACCACCTGCAGATAACCAGAACAGAATGCTGACCATTTTTATATATATAAAAATCAGACATTCAGACCTTTTGTAACTATTCAAAACAATTTAAATTCCCGCAGAAGCAAAAAAAAAAAAAAAAAAAAAAAAAATCAGATTTTAAAAATACTTTAAAAATACCTTTTTTTAAGCACTTGATATAAACATGAAGCTGTTCTCTTATCTTCTCAGCTCCTTTGATCCTAATCATTTCTTTCAGTTGTTCAGCTTCAGGTCCTTCAGTATTTAATGCAATTATTACCTAAAATTAAACATACTAAGATATCAATACAAACTTTCTGTAAAACTGATTTTTCTTCGTTTTGTCTTTGCAAGAATTTTAATTTATTCAGCAAAAAAAAATCTGCATAGTAACAGGAAACAAGATTACTGTACATACCATAAAAAGTGACTCATATGGCCTTCACTCACTTTATTTGGTTATTTCTTTGAAAGAAGCATCAACTTAATATACAAGTTGCTTTTGCAAAAACTCCTACATTAAATAGAGTGGCAATTTTCTATACAAAACCACTAATCATTCCCTTATTACTTCAATTTTTCCCTTGAAATTATGACAATGTTTTTATAAATAAAAAAATAATTTCTTTAAATAATACAAAGAAAGAAAAACCTATACTGTACATATAAATATCACTCAAATGTTGGACTCTCTGCACAGCATACTTGTTTACAACAAATTGATACTACAATGTGTAGAAAATACATATACAGTGGGGCCTTGACTTACGATGACATCGACATCCGATATACCTTCCATGTGATCGTTTATTTTAAGGACCAATGATATTTGCAGGTACTGACAGCTTTCCGATATAGCTGGAACAATACATGGGGTGGAAATTTTCAGACGCGTGGCGCATCTCGTACAATTGTTCTCAACCAGTTAGCATCTTTTTTATTGTTCAACACATGGCGAGCGGAACATCACTCGTACGATTATTTCAGATCTATGACAATCTGAAACTTAAAGCGCCATCAACCAGCGGCAGTGCTGTGCACTTTGAAGACTTTAAAGCCAGCACAGGCTGGTTTGAGCGCTTCAAAAAAAGGGCAAATGTCAAAAGTGTTGAAAGGCATGGGGAGGCATCCAGTACTGATTAAAAAGCAGCTGAGACCTTTAAAGTTGAATTCCAAGAGTCTGTTGATCAGGAGGATTATCTTACCCACCAGTGTTTTAATGTTGATGAAACCAGCCTCTTCTGGAAGTGAATGCCCAGGAGAGCATACATCACTGAGGATGAGACTAGTATACTTGGGAATAAGCTTATGAAAGATTGGAACCCAAAAGGAGAGTGAGCCTATGCCTCTGATTTTATGCTGAAGCCTTTACTTGCATATCATGCTAATAGCCCCAGAGTATTTAAACAACAAAAGATTGACAAAGGCATGTTGGGAGCGTTTTGGCACAGTAACAAGAAGGCCTGGGTTACAGGATATGTCTTCAATGAATGGGAGCTTGAAGTTTTCTGTGCTTTAGTGAAGAGTTATCTTGCGAAAAATAAGCTTCCTGTGAAGGTACTGCTCCTGCTGGATAATGCACCAGGCTATGATCCCAACCTTGTTCAATCTCTTGAGGCAAATTTTTGCCACCCAACACCACTCTTCTTCAACCAGTGGACCAGCAAGTGATTGCAAACTTCAAGAAAACCTACACCACGAAAATGTTCACAAGTTTCTTTGCACTGACCTCTGATGAAAATGCTGTTACCCTCAGATTGTTGGAGGTTGAAGTTCAACATGCTGGATTGTGTGAGGCTGGTTTTAAGTTCTTGCAATGATGTTTCCACCAGGTGCTTAAATTCAGCCTTGAAAAACATCTGGCCTTTAATTATCCATAACGTTGTTGAAGGATTTGAAGATGATGGTGCTTTGACAAATGATATTGTCACTCTTGAAAAAATCAATGGGCCTGGAAGTTGGTGAAGAGAATGTGGAGGACATTATTGACACTCATGGGCGTGAGCTAACAACAGAGGAACTACAAGAGTTGGAGAAAATTACAGAGAGTGACACTGGAGAGGAAGAGGAAGAAAAAGACACCCAAAAAATTATCAGCTGAAGACTGTCATTTCTTGTTGTGAGTGTTTAAGAGAAGTAATATACACACCCCAACATTAAAAACACTGAACTTATGATGTGCAAAATGGAGCACACGAAGTCATTTCTTAATTCAGAAAGCTACAAAAAAGTCAAAAACAGTGCACTTTGGACAGTTTCTTTACCAGTAGTAACAAAAGACTGAAAAGCACCTGACACTTGATATAGAGTCCCACCACCACCACCACCCACACCACCACCACACCACACCACCATTGATTTCATCAGCTCTGCACTTCAAGTCGAAGGTAAATGCTAATTTATTTATTTTTTTTTTTTATTTTAAGATGTTTCATGACTATTTTTATCACTAATTTTGAACATGTAAGAAATACCTATTTTATGTGTTGTTGGGGAATGAATTACAGGAAATCAATGTATTATTGGTTTCAACTTAACAATATTTTCAACATACAATGGGTTTTGCAGAACTAGTTACCTCTGATGTTGGGGCCCACTGTATTCACTGCATTTAGCTAGTGATTAATACCTTCCTAGTAAGGATGCACCGATTAATCAGCCTACTCGGCTCCTTCGCTGATTAATCATTAATCGGTTTTATTAATCGGCCATTTCCTGCTAAATTTAAGCCAGTTAATCACTACCAAGAGATTCATCAGATAGCTTTGATACTCTGAAATGGCTTAAGTAAACATTTGCGGGAGTTTGGCTGCTGTTATAGCAAATTTATTTATTTTTGAACAATGTCTTATCAGAAGCTAATCCATCAAACAAATTTGAAAAAGTCATAGTAAAGCCTGGGGTATCTTGATCTTCAGTAGAACTGGTTGAAGCATATCCTGTTGAAATTTCATCAAAAGAATCCCCTCTTACCTCCATTTGATCTTGCTCCAGAGCTTCTAAAAGCCCTTCCTTTATTTTGTTTTTCATATCACTTCTTCAAAATTATCTTAAATCTAGGATCTATAAAAGTAGATAAACACAAAGATTTATTTTTCATCTAAGCGGAAAAGCTTTTCACAAGAGTCAAAATTGTAGGAATTATCATTAAAGTGGTAGATTCTCTTTAGCTAGTTTTATTAGTGATTTCTTAAAATGGACCTAGAAGTTGGACAGTTTTTTTCTACAAGACCCCACTGGTATGAACTTAAGGTTGGAATATTGTTATCCACAGTATATGTTGAAGAGCTTTTCACTGTTCTGTGTTTCTTTCCAGAATGTAATACGTTGAATTCCAACAAGTGGATACATCTTGAATTAATTTATGCTTCTTTAAATTTAGCTGCTCCTGTATTTCCACTGATTTGTTAACTGCTGAAGCAGAATGACTGAAGTATTTTATAATATTCCTATTAATAGTAACAAGTCCTTACAGCCTGCTGGGCAAACACGGAGTCATTTATTGAAAGTTGTAATGTATGTATGAAACATGATTGTGACTGTAAACCACTACCAGTGACACCAGCTACCATATTTGCTACAGAATCTTGCAATATGAGGAAGGCTTTGCTTTTTCAGATCCTATATCCTTCTAGCACATTGTTCAACTATTCACTGATCCATATCCCTGCACGAGAGCCTGAAAATGGAATTCTTAGTACAGCCCTGTGTTGTTCAAACTCATTTGAAAGCAAGTGGCCTGTAATACTCAGAAATAGAGAATTTTTTGTAGTAGCTGTCCAAATATCAGTGGTTAAAGAAATGTTGGTGGCTTTATCAAGGGATGTTTGAAGTTTTGTTTTTACCTTCTAAAACATATCTGGAATGATTTTATCAGTGAAATATTTTCTACTTGGAATAATGTAATTTGGGCAAATTTTTTTTAATAGCCTTTGGAATCCAATGTCATGTTAAGAATATGGTTGACTGTCAACAGCTACATAAATAATGAATCTCTTTAGCATTGTGTTCATTAATATCCCAAAGCTTTTTCTTTGTTAATACTGCTTCTATAGTAGTTTGCACTTTAGCAGTAATTTCGATGGTGCTGCTACTTCCTGAACATTCAGCATATGTCCTTTTCAACTTATCTGATGCTTCTGTTTCTTTTGACATTTCTTCTGAATGGAACATTTTAAATAATTCATCATATTTCTGGTTATAAATGTTTTGGCTGTTTTACCACCCCTTGATATGGTGGTATCATATAAATTACATATACAAACAGTTTTGTCCTTTGGATTTATCATAAAATACTTCCATGCAATACTTGGTGCCATAAGGCCTTTTTTGTAATAAGGATAGGTGGACTAGAACCAGATTATGTCTGCCGGGAGCTAATGATGTCACCAACAGACTGCCAGATTTTAAAGGGGGTAAAGAGAACATTATTATTCATGTGGGAACTAATGATATTAAGCATACAGGATCTGATGATTTGTTAAACAAATATAGGACCATGCTGAAGAAATGCCATGAGTTAGGTCACAATATCTATGCATCCACAACTCTGTCCAGGCTAAATAGGAGCGATTATATGCTGAAAGCCTTGTGGATTAATTCAACACTTGGACTCTGCAAGGCTTTTGGGGGGAAATTTCTATCAGCTTGGCCCGCACTTGTAGGTAGAAGAAATCTCTTTTGTAGAGACGGGATACATTTAAACAAAGGTGGTGCAAGAGTTTCTACCAGTATTCTTGAGGATACCTTAAAAATTCAGGGAAACTGCTAGTTTGGGGTGACAAGGATAGTATAGATATGCTTTTATCTGATAATATTGGTCAAAGTAACACACACCTCAAGAGTTGTGTTCTTGCTTATTACTGCAACAGAACAGAGGTCAGTAAGAGGTTCTGAGAGCAGAAGCGTTTCAAATGAGCAGGTAGCTAATGCTAGAGAAGCTAGCTTAAATAACTTTAAAGGCTGTGTCAGGGTGGTTAAATATACAAGAACACTAAGTCTTAGTTGTTTATACAGTAATGTCAGAAGTGTCATCAATAAAATGAGTGAATTCAAACTGCTGGCTAGAACAAGTAAAGCTGACATAATAGGGTTTAAGGAAACATGGTGCCACACGGAGATAGGGGAGGATGAGTTTCAGTATGGTATGTATAATGTATTTAGGAAGGATAGGGAGGTTAGAAGAGGTGGAGGGATCATGCTTCATATCAAAAGCATGCCTAAGTACGATGAAAGCTTTCCCAGATTCAGACGTTTCACATGCTAATATAGAATCTGTATGGTGTGAGATTGTTGAAAGCAAAGGTATAATGAGAGTGTGAGTAATCTACAGGCCAGATGATTGTGAAGATTATGATGAGAGCCTCTACATGCAAATGAAATGGGCAAGTAAGCATGAATATCTTGTTATAGGTGATTTTAATTTGCCTCTAATTGATTGGAGCAAATGGGAAGGAAACTCCACATAGGGGGACTAAATTTTTAAATCAACTAGATGATTGCTATTTGTATCATGTCAAGGAAAGTACTAGAGAAAAGAATACTCTATACCTCATCATCACCCACGAACCAGATGACATAATAGGGCTGACAGTACAGGAACCAGTAGCTGGAAATGATCATGGAGCAGTAGTTAAAGGCAAAGGAATGGGTTATAATTTCAGAAAACAAAATTATGACAGCTTAAGGTGATACATGGCCTCTAACTAGGTAGACATCTCAGAGAGAGAGAGAGAGAGAGCGAGCAAATACAAATGAATTAGGGTATACCTTGAAAACAATCACAGAAGCCTTGAATGCTTACATACCATTAAAAAAATACTCCAAAAGGAGGATTCCAAGTTGGATGAAAATTGAAGCTGCTAGGTTACTTGAGTAGAAAAAACTGCATGAAAAAGTTAGAGCAATAAAAAATACTGAAGCCTATAACAGCTACAAATTGATCTGTAATAGAACAACAGAAAAGGTTAGGCTGGCATAGGCAGATTATGAGAAATCGCTGGCAAAGAGGATAAGGAATTCTTCACATATATAAATGCAAAGAGGACAAACCAGATTGGTCCCTTATATAATAGACGTGAGATAGTATTAGAAAGCTCAGCCAAAGTTGCAGATGAACTCAATTATTTTGCATCAATATTTACAGAAGAAAATCCTTTTGTGTCAATGAGAAATTATGGGAGTGAAGTTGTAAAGTGTAATTTGCGATGTTGAAATTTCACATGTTTACTTGCAGCCTCCCTATAACATTAAGGGAGGCTGCAAGTAAGTGCATTGAACCATTGAGGCTAATTATGAGAGCATCACTGGACTGTGGAGTGATTCCGTTGGATTGAAAAAGCCAATGTATCTACAATACAGAAGGGCAATTTAAGAGTGAAGTAGGAAATTAGTCGGGCAAGTTTCCCATAATTGGTTGTGGTTTTTGTGTTGGCTTTCATTCCAAGATTTCCAGCTTCTCCCTCGAAAACAACTTTTTAAAGTCCCAAAGTTTGACAAAAATAACCATCAATATGTATTCTAACACCATTATTAATTCTGCAAATAACAAAATATCACTTCAATTTACCAATAAAGCCATTAAAAATCATTGGTGTTGAGTAGAATTGTCGAAGTCCCCAGTGCTGCCAAACGTCCAGAACAGTAGAAAGAGTTAAGTAGGGAAAAAAAAATTTTTTTTCATTCAAGAGTTGCAACTCTTCTTAACAGGTTCAAGTGAGATGGGCAGACTATCCGAAGTAGGGGTTATGTGACTGGCATTTAACTGTCTGTGTGTATCAGGGAAGTGACTCTGAGATGCAAAAAAATGCCTGCTGGAAGGTGGTCTAAAAGAACTAGTTACAGATACTTATAAAACTAGTTACACATATATAACTAATTCTGTAATTGAACACTGTTAGACATGAACCATTGTAATATTCCATATATTATTATTATTTAGTTGATATTTGACTATATGTACTGTACTGTAATTAAGCAATAGGTGACTTTTTCAGTGAGCTGCTGACTATTAAGGTGGGAAAGCATTGTAATGACTAATCGGCTGATTAACAGAAGCCGATTAATCAGTAATTGGTCAATTTCTTTATCGGTGCAACTCCCTAGCATGAATTACAAGTGCTAAGAAGTTATGCAACAGTTTTAGGTTACCAAAGAAACTAAGGTTTTCTAACAAGGAGCAGGGCCCACATCTCCTTTGCTACACTTGTGGGAAACTAGCAAGGATACAGTATACATTTGAGAAAGTGATCTAATGATGCTACCTAGGCTATATCTCATCTAGTCTGTGTAGAGCTTCAGTAAAATACAAAAGAGAATGCAGAGTGCTAAAATTGCACCATAAAGGTCTAAAAAAATTGTTGCCATGTAACATAAAACTTAAAACATTGAGAGCTGCCCACAACTTCAAATAAACGGAATAAGCACTAGGCAAATTTGCAATGAGTCAACTTGCAATCCCTGTCACTAGGAGGTAGTTCTCTACAATCTAGCATGCTCTCACATAGTCTTGTACTCAGCTCAAATATCCACAGAGTTGCCACAATGAAACACAACAAATAAATAAGGATAACCAAATCTTACCAAATACATAGGGTATGCTCAGACTATCCAAGATGATAAAGCATGAGTGCAAGGCCATACCCAGTAATCAAATATTGTTTGTAATCCAATTTGTATTCAGGACTGGTTTCTATCACTCATAATTCTGACATCAGGGATGAATCTGTAAGATTTTTTTCTTAATCATCATCTGATTCATCCCATCTATTTGTTACATTCTTTCAAGATTGAATAATTCTTATTTTTTCTTCCTAATGTTCACAGAAAAATACAAAATATTTCTATCAGGACAAGGCCCTCACACCCAGAACTTGGAGATTTTTTCTTGTGCAATATCCCATACCTGATCTAATTAAAAGCAAATCTGCAAAAAATCTCACCATGTAATTCATCTGTTACAGTATGAGCCTGAGTTATACCTAAAAGAGCAAATCTTTGTGCAGAAAAGATTTTCTGCACCAAGCACAAGAAGCTTGAGTTAGAAATGGATCTAATAAACATTTATAATAGAATATTCAGAGAACATTCTATGACTGCTGAAAGAATCAGTATACACTGCCAACATGGAACTAAGTCAACCAAAATTGGATAAAGTGCACAAACTATGCACTCTTAGTAAGATTTATTGTGGGAAATGAAAATGTGGTTATACAGCTATTGAACTGAACATAGGAAATGCCTGAACCACAAAATAAATACATAAATTTAATTAATGCTGTTATTAGGGTTAAAGGTAAGACATGGGTTACTATTCTACTCCTATGAACCTAACCATATTTATTTCAAAACAAATAAATAAAAAAAAAAACATAAAATAAGATTAAGAATAGAAAAGGAAAAGACCAAAACACCACTCATCCCTAGAATAAGTAAATGCACAGCTCAACACCACCTACACATGCCCACATCCCTGAAGAATGAGTGCCACTTAAGTAATAACACAAAAATGCCACAAATAGAAACAATGCTTGTGGAATATCTCTTCAATGGACACCAGCACTTGTGAACTCCAAAGAGGATTTATTTCAATCACTGTTCATTATCACAAAAAAATATCAGTGGATGTCCCAATACACTCTGGACTAAAATTTTAGCTGGTTCATAATTTCTTTTAACATGTTTACTGCCAGTCTGATCTATGACTGTAATGAACCAAATGCAAAAATCACATTTTACAGGAGTGGCATTATTAGTTTGGTTAGTTTAAAGAAGGAACAATAAATTAAATCCAGAGCGCAAACACACACCTTGTTTTCCGCTGGTCCGATTTGCAACAGCACTGATCACTAACCACATGCCATTTTTATTTTTGCAATTTTTTTATAAATCAAAAGTTTAAAATAGCCAGACAAAATTTATCGGCATCATACTGTACTGTCCTATGCACTGTTCACATGATTTACAACAATCTGACGCAATCAGCACATCCATATCAGAGATGAGAAAGATTCCTGCCCTCAAAGTATACCACTCATGGATGCAGGTAGTAAAGGTCCATGCGGTGAACCTTCAGTTGGTTGTTGTTTACGCTACTTACACATGTTGTAAATTTATTATGCTAACATTTTTTATTAATTGTGCTATTGATAAATTAAATAATAATAATAGTGATATCTGTGTGCAGTTTTTGCCAGTTGTGTTATAAAGCTTTTCATTTAATAGAATAAAGAGATGCCATGTCTGGTAAAAGAAGTTCATTGAATCCTAGTGCAATATTCGGAGGATGGAATCTGGTGAAAGCTGCCCTAATGTGTGTAGAGCTAGGAATATGCCTCCATTGACTATTACAAAATAAAACAAGATGCAAAGTGGCAAGTAAAATTTTTGGTGCCCGGAACCTAACCCTGTGATTTCCAATTGACTCCATTATATAAAGGGTTCCGTTTGCACCTGTACCCCCAAAAACATAACCAGGCTGTAAATCAAGGCTGTGTGTGTGTAAATTTATAAATTTTTATATATACAGTAATACCCCGAAGTTACGCGATAGGTGGGTCTGACGAAAATCACGTAAGTCGAATTCGCGTAAGTCAGGGTACAACTTTGCATATAAATACATATAAATTTTGCTTATAGTGACAAATGGGCCTGGAGTACTGGGGTCCATAGTTTAACAAATAGATATTTATTTAAAGTATACCCAGTATAAAATAAAATAAAATAAAATATTTCAGAAGCTTTCGGAACTAGTGTCCCTTCGTCAACTGACAAATTTGAATACATTACAAGCAAAGTGTGGCACGTTACTCATTCGTCATTGTTGTAGCACGGACGTGTGCTGCCTTGCGCCAGTGATCATCCATCAATAAAACGGTTGTCTCCAGGATTGGATGTATACGCATGCCTTTCTGGCGATTTAATGCCTTAGGGTTGTTCATTATGTTTAGTGACTCTAGCCATAGGCGGTGGCGAAAGTGTCGCGCGTGGTCCACTATCTCAAAGTCGCGCTTGGGGTCAAGATCGTGGTTGGTAGCCCAAAAATGTTCTGCAAGCGCGGACTGGTCAGTTTCGGCAAGCCGGATTGCTCTGTCGTGTTCCGTGAGGTGATCCTGGAGACGTCTCGATGTCTCACCTACGTAGCAACTGTTACAGGCCCTACAGGTGATACGGTACACTACATTGCTGCGTAAGACAGGTGTGACAGGGGTCTTCACACTGGAGACAAGTGAACGTAGGTTCCTACCTGGTAATTGTACACATTTGATGTTGTAACTTCTCAGGATCTTCGAGATACGTCCTGACACTCCTGGATAGTACGGAATGTAGGCGGATGATATGCCGACTTGCTTCGGAGGTCTTGGGTTGGAAGTAAGTTCTTGTGCCTGTAACAAGCATCTGTTTAGTACATGGGATGGATAACCGCATCTGGTTAGGTCCGCCTTCACACGGGAGATCTCGTTACGTCTAATTGTGTCGGTGCTGGAATGGCTCCAGGCCCTGGAGAACAGGGTGCGGGCAGTGCTATTGAGATGGCTTGGAGCGTGGCCGGACCCGTAGTTGGTGAATTGACCGCACCACATGGGTTTGCGGTATACTGAGGTCTCTAGATGTGGGCCTACGCGATGCACTAGCACGTCCAGAAACGGGAGCGAACCGTCCACCTCTGATTCTACGGTAAACTTGATGAAATTGGATAGAGAGTTGAGGTATTCTAGTAGTACGGTTTCAGAACCACGTGGTATTATGGTAAAAATATCGTCGACGTATCTACACCACGTTGTAATAGGTGTAGGTGGGTTCTGGTGTATCTGCTTCTCCAGATCTTCCATGGCGATGTTAGCTACTACGGAACTGACAGGGGCACCCATAGCAGTGCCATGTACTTGTTTGTAGAGTGAGTCTTCAAAGGTGAAGATGCTGCTAGAGAGGCATAGGTTGAGGGCGGTACAGATGTCATCAGTGGATAGTGACGTCCTGGATTGGAGGCTTAAGTCGCTCTCAAGGAGCCTTCTGGCGCAGTGCACGGCCTGTTGGACGGGAATCGAGGTGAATAAAGAAACCACGTCAAATGATGCCATGACAGAGTTATCAGGGATTGAAATGTCCTTAATGGTGTTAATGAATTCACTGCTGTTTTTAACGGTGTGAGATGTATTACCTATAAGAGGCGAGAGGAGGCTCGCGATGTGTTTGGACAGTTCATACGTTGGGGCACTGCAGCAAGACACTATAGGTCTGAGAGGAATACCCGGTTTATGGATCTTTGGTAATCCGTAGAATTGCGGTAGTTGGCAGCCAGTAGCACGCAGAAGATGAGATGGTGAGTCGCGGTCGGGATCTTCTTATCTTTAAGCCATGCGTGGACAAGTTTATTAACATTTGCTTCCAGACGTTTCGAATTATACCTAAAGGGTTCCGATACAAAGCCCCGTTCCACAACTCTCATATGGATCGTGCCTGCTTTAACTTCAGCCTACGCACGTTAAATTTATGGATATCCCATCTCCACCGTGAAATCAGGAACGCTGACTACAACAAGTCCAGACTGTTACAACATCTACAAGGTAAGGTCTCGCCTATTGTATTTACAAACCTTATACATACCATCTGCCATCGGGCTAGTCAGACCTCGGATACCTACCGTTTACGCCAACAGCGCAAGTTCATAAACTTGAGCATAGAAAGTAACTCCTTAAAGACGAACACTCGTTCAGACGACACGACTTCTTTCGTCTTGAATCTAAGTAACAAACAACTGTCCAACGAGCAGCTGAGTGTTTTATCAAACGGTATGAAATTCGCCGTTATACCATCGAAACCTCCCATCACACAGCTCGCTATGGGTATAGAAGCCAGTATTACCAACCTTCCCGAAGAAACTGCCAACGAGATCCGATTCAAGACTGCCGCAGTCCTCCGCAACACTCGAAAAACATGCTCAAACCTCAACCACCGCCAACGTGCCGCCCTGTCATCTATAAGAAAAGACAACTCCATCGTTGTACTTCCTGCGGATAAAGGGCGCCGGACTGTTGTGCTGGACCGATCAGCCTACCGAGAGAAAGCCTTGGCCCTATTACTCGATCCTAACGTATATGAACCTCTACCTGATCCTCCCGTTAAAGTCTTGAAACGTCTGGAAGCAAATGTTAATAAACTTGTCCACGCATGGCTTAAAGATAAGAAGATCCCGACCGCAACTCACCATCTTCTGCGTGCTACTGGCTGCCAACTACCGCAATTCTACGGATTACCAAAGATCCATAAACCGGGTATTCCTCTCAGACCTATAGTGTCTTGCTGCAGTGCCCCAACGTATGAACTGTCCAAACACATCGCGAGCCTCCTCTCGCCTCTTATAGGTAATACATCTCACACCGTTAAAAACAGCAGTGAATTCATTAACACCATTAAGGACATTTCAATCCCTGATAACTCTGTCATGGCATCATTTGACGTGGTTTCTTTATTCACCTCGATTCCCGTCCAACAGGCCGTGCACTGCGCCAGAAGGCTCCTTGAGAGCGACTTAAGCCTCCAATCCAGGACGTCACTATCCACTGATGACATCTGTACCGCCCTCAACCTATGCCTCTCTAGCAGCATCTTCACCTTTGAAGACTCACTCTACAAACAAGTACATGGCACTGCTATGGGTGCCCCTGTCAGTTCCGTAGTAGCTAACATCGCCATGGAAGATCTGGAGAAGCAGATACACCAGAACCCACCTACACCTATTACAACGTGGTGTAGATACGTCGACGATATTTTTACCATAATACCACGTGGTTCTGAAACCGTACTACTAGAATACCTCAACTCTCTATCCAATTTCATCAAGTTTACCGTAGAATCAGAGGTGGACGGTTCGCTCCCGTTTCTGGACGTGCTAGTGCATCGCGTAGGCCCACATCTAGAGACCTCAGTATACCGCAAACCCATGTGGTGCGGTCAATTCACCAACTACGGGTCCGGCCACGCTCCAAGCCATCTCAATAGCACTGCCCGCACCCTGTTCTCCAGGGCCTGGAGCCATTCCAGCACCGACACAATTAGACGTAACGAGATCTCCCGTGTGAAGGCGGACCTAACCAGATGCGGTTATCCATCCCATGTACTAAACAGATGCTTGTTACAGGCACAAGAACTTACTTCCAACCCAAGACCTCCGAAGCAAGTCGGCATATCATCCGCCTACATTCCGTACTATCCAGGAGTGTCAGGACGTATCTCGAAGATCCTGAGAAGTTACAACATCAAATGTGTACAATTACCAGGTAGGAACCTACGTTCACTTGTCTCCAGTGTGAAGACCCCTGTCACACCTGTCTTACGCAGCAATGTAGTGTACCGTATCACCTGTAGGGCCTGTAACAGTTGCTACGTAGGTGAGACATCGAGACGTCTCCAGGATCGCCTCACGGAACACGACAGAGCAATCCGGCTTGCCGAAACTGACCAGTCCGCGCTTGCAGAACATTTTTGGGCTACCAACCACGATCTTGACCCCAAGCGCGACTTTGAGATAGTGGACCACGCGCGACTTTGAGATAGTGGACCACGCGCGACACTTTCGCCACCGCCTATGGCTAGAGTCACTAAACATAATGAACAACCCTAAGGCATTAAATCGCCAGAAAGGCATGCGTATACATCCAATCCTGGAGACAACCGTTTTATTGATGGATGATCACTGGCGCAAGGCAGCACACGTCCGTGCTACAACAATGACGAATGAGTAACGTGCCACACTTTGCTTGTAATGTATTCAAATTTGTCAGTTGACGAAGGGACACGAGTTCCAAAAGCTTCTGAAATATTTTATTTTATTTTATTTATTTTATACTGGGTATACTTTAAATAAATATCTATTTGTTAAATTTTGCTTAATTGGGACCAAGGACTAACAAAAACACTAGTTTAGAAGAAAAATATTAATAAAATTGCAGTTCTTTATACATATTAATACAAAATATGTATTAAAAAACAAATGACTTACGTTAAAAAGTTATTTCGATGGCTTCATAAAATCTAGCAAATTCGTCTGACGACACAGCGCGTTCTTTTTTTCACGCAGAATTTCTTCGTAGCAAGCTAATAATTTTTTTATTCCTTGCTTTGTAGCTATAACGCGTTCTTTGTTGGAGTCGTATGTTTTCTAAAATTTTTAAGCCCTTTACAATTGAGCCCTTTTCAATTTTCAACCTATCAAGTTTGCAGTTGTCATGTGCTTTTCGCCGTTGCTTCGTTTAGGCCTGTAGCACGTGCAATATCACATGGTCTTTCATTTCGCTCAAAGCGTTTCACAATTTCATATTTTTTCTCTATCGACAGAGGCGGACTGGCCATAAGCCTTACCGGGGAAACCCTGGTGGGCCAGTGTGATTTTGGCCATAAACCATAGTATGAGGCCACTATAAATTTTCCCGGGTAAGAATTTTTGACCCAGTCCGCCTCTGTTTATCGATAATTGCTTTTCTTTTTCTCTCTGAATCTGCAGTGTCTTCACCAGGACGCTTCCTTTTCACACCTTTTAATTAAGTATTTTACTCATTTTTAGGGAATAAAGCACAATTACAAAACGAGGAGGCACGCTTGATACGCATAAACAAAGCTGCGTGCATGTAGCAACTGAATAAACAACACCATAAAGGCAGAGATACACTATTAACACCTCACATTTCTAGGGGTTACTACCATAAAACAATAAAAATCCAGTTGCGTTTCTGCTAGTGAAATCTGTTATAAACTGGTAGTAAACTCGATCTAATTGCATTTGCGATTATACCGATAGCTGGAATTGTGTTGGTTTTTACGTTATTATGGTGAAATGTGTTTCCCCTTCACTGATATAAAAAACATAAAAGCAGCAAAGTTGAATTTTGTTCATCTTTCGCTCTCATTCTTCGCCGTCGCACCGTATATCGATAACATATGAAAAACGACCTTGAAGATAGTGGGCAGCAGCGTTGCCAAACGAAAAAATCAAGAACCGCGTAAGTCGGGGTATTACTGTATTAGCATTAGTAGAGGCATACGATGCAAGAAAGCGAGCTTATGCAGTATCAGCCAAAAAAAAAAAAAAAAAAAAACACATCCCATTTCACCCCTCCATTCATTCCAAATGCCTGTCCAGCTCAAGCTCAGCCTTAAATTTATTTAGGCTATCAACTTCCACAGCAAAAGATGGAAGTCTGTTCCTCCAATCAACTACCTGCTTGCTAAAGGCAAATTTCCACACATCTATTCTACAACTGTCTTTCCTCAATTTGAATCTGTGTCCCCTCAGGTTCTTAATCTGAGCAAGAGGAAGAATCCCATCAGCATTCAGCTTGCTCAACCCATTCAAGGCCTCAATTAGATCACCTCGCAGGTGCCTACTCTTCAGGTGCTGAAATTTGCAGAACTTAAGCCTTTCTTAGAAAGATCACCCCTTTGTTTTGTTCCTCTCACCAATCTTGCTGCCCTTCTTTCTACTCATTCTAGCAACTCTACATCCTTCTTAAAATGAAGCCTCCAGACCTGTTGTTGTTATATGATTTTTAGGAGCATTAGCAACTAAGGCCATATTGCTCCAGGATATGCGGTGGTCATTCTCTGACCTTTCCGCATCCTCCATATTTGGTAACGGGCTCGAACCCCGGTCTAATCAAGAAGCGTGTGCTACGCACTGCTGCTCTCCAGACCTGTACATCTAGGTGTGGCCTGACCATTTCCTGTATAACAGGATAATCACCTCCCTGTCACTGCTAGCTAAATTCTTATATACCATTGACAAGACTACATTGGACCTACCAGGCAGCCCCTCTGCACTGCTCGGCAAACTTCATATCTCACTGCACAATTACCCCCAGGTCTTTTTCACTTTCCACTTCCCTGAGTGTAGTACTACACAGTTGGTACGTTTCTCTGCAGTTATTGCTACCCATATGCAGTACTTTGCATTTATCAATTTTAAAACTTCAGTTGCCACTTTTCAGCCCATTTGCCCAACTTATCTAGATCCAGTTAGAGTAGCATACTGTCTTTAACAACCCTGCCAACCTTTGTATCATCTGCAAACTTAGACATTAAACCTGATATACCGTCATTAATATCATTGATAAATACACAAAACAACAATGGGCCCAACACCAAACCCTGGGGGAACTCCACTAATAACATTTGTCCACAAAGAGCAGTGTCCATTGATTATCACTCTGTTGTCTCTCACTCAACCATTCCTTTATCCATTGTAGCAACTTACCCATAATGCCATACCTCTCCAATTTGAACAGCAGTCTTCCATGTGCAACACTATCAAAAGCTTTCCTGAAATCCAAGTATGATATCAAATTAATTTTTGGCATTCAGTTAATTTGCAATCACATAATAGTATCCAATCAAAATGGTCATAAAAGACCTCCTTTTAACAAACCCATGCTGTGTCTTAACTATTACTACGGTCTTGTCTAGATATCCTGCAATGCTTCTTTAACCAGTGATTCCATTATTTTCCCCAGGACACAAGTTAAACTAACAGGTCTATAGCTATCTGTGTCACCTTTTAAACCCCCCTTTGTGAATTGGTGATACATTTGCACACCTCCAGTCTATGGGGACCTCCCCTGAGTCCAAGGAAGCACTCATAATTATGGCAAACTGTTTGCTTACTTCCTTTGCTGCCTCCTTTAATATAACTGGATAGATCCTCTCCACCCCAGGTGCCTTTTTTGTTTAACTTTAATAATTTCTCCTCCACTTTGCTCTCAGTTATTACAAAATCACTTAGCTCCCTGTTAAGAGTTTGATAAACTTCTGGCACTCCCCTCATTGAATAACTTCTCATGTGTGAATGTAGATGCAATATACTCATTCAGTTTATCAGCTACCTGAGCATGATCATCAATAGTCAAATCCATCTATGTTAAGTGGTCGAATCTGATTCATCCCTTTCCTTCTAGAGTTTACATAAGTAAAGAACTCTTTGCTGTTTTTCTTTGCATCCTTTCCTAAGAATTTCTTGTAATCTGCCTTCGCCTACCTAACCTTCTTTGTGACTTGATTACAGACTAGTTTATATCTGCCATAGGCTTCTGTGTCACCTAATACTTTATATGCATCCCATACATTTTTCTTCTCTGCCACAAGCCTCATTAGTTCATCTGACATCCATTTAGGCCTAAACCTTGAACAGCATTTCTTAGTTGGAAAGCCGAATAGCCTCCAAAATTAAGTCCCTGAGTGGTTGAATTCCCATTGGTAACATCAGTTGATCCATTGTACTGAATTTAAGAACTGTCTGAGATCCCTGTAGTCACCTTTATGAAAGCAAAAGCCCTTCTCTTTAGCCTTGATGGTAGTTACATTCTTAAGTAATTCCATCAGTACATTGTGATCACTGTCACCCAGTGATTCCTTTATCTGCAAATTCTTAATGCACAAATAATCACTGCTGATAATCAGATCAAGAGTATTACTGCCTCTGGTTGCCTCTTGAACATGTTGCTGTAGAAAACAATCATCCAATAATTCCACAAAAGTCTTGTTAGCATATGAGTGACCGATCCACAAGTTCCAGTCAATATCTGGAAAGTTAAAATCCACCATTATAAGACATTCTGATTTACTGGCCCACTATTTCTCTGCACAACTGCTCTTTATACTCATCAGATTCATCAGGCCTATTTTTCCTTTCCCAGTGCTTATGTCACACCAAACAGATTCAACATTGCATTGTCCACCAACATCAATTGGATGCACTTCCTTAGATTTTATGTGTTTCTTAACTAACAGCATTCTTCCTCCCTTCCTGTCCTGTCTATCCTTTCTTTACACATTGTACTCCTCAAATTCCAATTCTGCACTGCTTATGTCTGTGTGACACCACGTCTCTGATATCCCAACAATATCTGCCTTTGATGTCTTGACTAGCACTTCAAGCTCATCAAATTTATTAACTATACATGCAAGTATACATGCACCTGTTTCTACTCTTAGTTACCCTAACACAGCCCATGTATTTATTTGTTCCACTGACTCCCAGCAGTCCTGGAAATCTCCACTGCTTTGATTTCCAGGATGCTGCTCATTCTAATAGAAGCAGTACAAGAATCACTTTTGCCTATGCCTATGGCCACTGTTAACCTTTTAGTCTGTGTATCCCCCCACCCAAGCTCTCCAACGCACCTAACACCACCTCAGGGGCTCACATCTGGTGAGTATGGACTTGGCACACCCAGGGTTTTTGATTTTTGATTTGGTAGTTGTTGGCGCATCGGCTTCTGTGGCCATATTGCACCTCCCAAGGTTTTTGCAGTACTTTGATCCAAGCCCGAGGCGGGAATCGAACCCGCGACATTTGGGTTGCCGGGCAGGTACATTTACCCACTCGGCTAGCCCGGTCGGCCGCGCACCCAGGGTCCCAAGCTGGATATCATCATTCTTCGTGATCTCTCTCTCTCGGTAATTCCTAAATTTTTTTTTGGCTGGTGCAGCATAAGCCTCAGGCTATCTTGCACCATATGGCTAATAATAGCACAGCAAATATTCTTGCACCCTTTCTATTTTAGTGTACTCCATCCCTGTAGAAGCAGTCTCTCCTGTCAACAAGCACAGACCAGGCTGTGCTTGTTGACAGGAGAGACTGCTTCTACAGGGATGGGGTACACTTTATATATATATATATATATATATATATATATATATATATATATATATAAAGACCATCTCTGCCTCCGAAAGAATACCTTAAACATTTCCAATATAAAACCTGAAAACAAAGGATAGCAAAAACACGAGAACTTAAAAAAAAAAAAAAAAGGGCTTTTTCTTCCCTACAACTATTCTTGCAATTAATATTGTGCAAATAGCTTTGGTTGTGAATAAAGAACATGTTCTCCAGTTTGCCAGTATTTTTTACTTTTTTTTTTTTTAATTACAAAATCTTTATATATATATACTATGATTTTTTAGTGTTTCTCACCAACCATTGAAGTAAAAACGAAAGACGAAAAACCAAATTCTTAAAATTTTAATATTTACAATAAATTTATTTACAAACAAAACAAAATACCATATTACTGATGATAGCAATTTTAAAATAAGACCAGACCGATAGTCTCGTTTATAGGTAGCCCCACGTATGCATTATCTGGTTTCCTAGCCAAACTACTGTCACCATTAGTTGGACTCTCTGAACATAGTATCAGAGATAGCAAAGAATTTGTACAATTTGTAAGAGAACAATGTATAGAAGAAAACAAGGTTATGATATCCTTTGATGTGACATCGTTGTTTACCTGCATCCCAACTGACCATGGAATACATTGTGCGTACATGGCCTTAGAAAGAGACACCACCTTGAACAATAGGACGCAACTAAACTTAGAGGACACATGTAAAGGCATAGAGTTATGCCTTTCGAGCACTACTATGGTATTGTATTTAATAACACCATGTACAAGCAGGTTAACGGTGCAGCTATGGGCTCCCCCATCAGTGCCATCATAGCTAATTTAGCGATGGAGGAGCTCGAGTCTAAACTATTTAATACTACAGTTCTCCCTATGCGTCCGTGGAAAAGGTATGTTGATGATACGTTTTCAGTTATTCGGAAAGGGAGTGAGGATGATACGTTGAATTTTCTTAATAGCTTCTCCCCGTTCATACAATTCATCTCTGAGGTAGAGGAAGGACGGGTTTTGCCGTTCCTGGATGTGCTGATTTGTAGAGAAGGCCAGCATTTGAAAACAAAAGTATTTAGAAAATCTATGTGCAAAGGCCAATATTCACACTACAACTCAGCTCAGACTAACCATCACAGGAACAGTGTGGTAAGAGTATTAGTGGATAGGGCAAAATCTCATTGTAGTACCTCAGAGGATAGAAAAATGGAGTATGAACGTGTTACGGTGGATCTTTTGAAGTGTGGCTACCCCAGGAGGATCATAGAGAAATACATTAGTGGAGGGCAGAGTAGAAGTGAGTCCTTCACGCCAATGCCACCACATACATCCCCTACTATCCGGGTTTATCCGAACGTTTAGCTCGTATATTAAGGAATTACCAAACACGTTGTGTGCAGCTCCCAGGCAGGAAGCTGCACACAATTGTGTCACAGGTCAAGGACCCTGTCTTAAATGAAAATATAAGTGGGGTTGTATATAGTATTAAATGCCCGGAGTGTGGGGAGTGTTATGTGGGAGAAACAAAACAGCGTCTCAAAGATAGTCTGGGGGAGCACACAAATGCAGACTATGGTAAATCCACCGCAGCTGAACATTTCTGGGAGAAGCAACATCAAATCTCCCCAGACGAAGCTGTCATCACTGATCGGGCACATAGATTTTGGGACCGCAAGTGGCTCGAGAGCTTACGAATTAGTTCTATTGAGAATAATATAAATAGAGATAGGGGCACACGCATTCATCCCCTCTTTGAGGCGGTAATCCTTGGAGGGGATGAACGTTTTTGCCTGAAACTCTCCCGAACCACTTCTGGTTCCGACGGGAACAGTATACGTTTACGTGAGACGCACCGTGAACCTGCTGGTATTTAATGATGCACCGCAGAATAGAAGTACACTGTTGAGAAAGAAGGCAGAAGCCGTTGAAAGCTTCAGTTAGTATTTTAGCACTTTTAACCTAGTATATTTTATTGTATTTTAAATTCAGTATCTGTATTATCACCTTGTATATTTACTGTATATCACAGTTGTCTTATTTTAAAATTGCTATCATCAGTAATATGGTATTTTGTTTTGTTTGTAAATAAATTTATTGTAAATATTAAAATTTTAAGAATTTGGTTTTTCGTCTTTCGTCTTTACTTCAATGGTTGGTGAGAAACACTAAAAAATCATAGTATGAATATACCCAACCCCAGAGGCCTATTTGAAGAATTCTTTATATATATGGTGAGATACTAAGTGAGTAAGATTTTATTATACATACATGCAAATATATATGCATGTGTAATTTAAGTTTGGTACACTTGAAAACCCAAGTAGGCCTAATAATTTTATGCTTACGACTAGCTTTTTTCCGCCCGCCCATTTTCAGCAGAACCGATAAATCTAAATCTTTCTACTTACATACGTAATACATAAGTAGAAATATGTGCTGCATAATACTGAAATTGGGCTCAACCATTTTGTTCACTGTAAAATGGAACAGACTATTAGTTTCATGTTTATATTTTATAGTTGTAACTTTTTTTTTCAAAATTAATTTTTATAATCATTTTAAAAGCATAATTTTTTAAATATTTTTTATTAAAAAATATTACCAAAAGATATTATGCAGGTAATGTAAGATGAACCATTGCATGTTACAGTCAATTGAATGGTTGACTGGGAACATTGTTTTCCATATTTATTAATGATATTGATGAAGGCATATCAAGCTTCATGTGCAAGTCTGCAGATGATACAAAGGTTGATAGAGCGGTTAACGACAGTAATCAGGGCGAGCAACTGCAGCGTGAGAAAAGTTATGAGTATTGACAACAGTGTGGTACCACAGGGTAACGGAGAATGAAAAAGACCTGAGGGATAATCATGCAGTCAGATACGAACTTCTCTGAACAGTGCTGACAGACTGCAAGGGCAGTTCAGAGGCTTTTTGTCAATGATATACAGGAAGTTTTCCAGCAGGAAAAAGGAGATGGCACATCTCAGTACTATACAAAGGTTTGGAACCTTCCTAAATACGGTCAAATTTTTACTGCAATAGCTTCTGAAGTAATTTTTGATGTGAAAACATCTTTGGTGGCACCTACTAAATTTCGGACTGTAGCAAAACCAATCTGGGATTCGTAATTTCTGGTTCGAACATCTTTGGCAGCACCTACTAATTTTCAGACGGTAGTAAAATCAATTTGTCACAATTCTGTGGCATGGAAACAACGTCATTTCGAAACGCTTTGTCGATTTGACTGACAAACCGAAAATGACGATTTTGCAACGTGGAAATGATGCTCCACAGAGCAGTGAATTCCAAGGGGATGAAAGAGGTGTCAATCAGAGGTGCCACTGACAGTAGATGACATTTTCCAGTTTGTCGATTTGATCGAAAAACTGGAAATGATGATTTTATCGATTTGAAGCACCATTCATGCGACAAGGCATGGTTGGTGCTTCAAATCAACACGTTTGTCATTTATTCAGCTTTATTTTCTTGTAACAAGTGAATATATTTGTGAATTTAAAGCTTGATGCTTCTGAAGCCTCGCTAGAGACAGACACTAACATGTCGATCATAGCGATGGCATCTTCTTTGTTCTCGTCTAAAGGATCTTTGGGAGCATTATTTTGCCACAGCAAAAAGTGTGGTGTGTGAACTACTGCGATGGTGAAATTCTGCAAATTCTCAATGAAAGAATAATCACAGCTGATAATCAGATCAACAGTATTACTCCCTCTGGTTGCCTTCAAACATGTTGCTGTGAAAAAAAAACAATCCTTCAAAAAAACTCACAAAATTCTTTCTAGCATGCAAGTGATCCACCAACAAGTTCCAATCAATATCTAGGAAGTTAAAATCACTCATTATAAGAGATTCTGATTTTCTGACCCACTCTCTCTGTTCCTTAAAACACACTCCTATTGTCATTTTTGCCTATTGTCATTTATTCAGTGCTTATGTTATACCAAACTAACTCAACGTTGCACTGTCCATCAAGGTCAACTGGATGCATTGAATTAGATTGTGTTTCTTAACTAACAGTATAACCCCTCCTCCCTTTCTGTCCTGTCTATCTTTCTGTACACGTACTTCCCAAATTCCATTTCTGCATTCCTTATATCTATGTGACACCATTTCTCTGATATCCCAACAATATCCGCCTGTGATGTCTTGACCAGCACTTCAAATTCATCAAATTTATTTACGATACTTCTAACATTGGTGTACATGCACCTGTTTTTACTCTTAGTTAACCTAACACAGCCCATGTACTTAAATATATAACTACCATCAGGGGTAAAGAGAAGGATTTTTGCTTTTGTAAAGGTGACTTCTGTGATCTCAGACAGTTTTTAAGTTCTATACAGTGGGATCAACTGATGATGCTATAAACAGTGAATTCTAAATGGGAAGCATTCAAAGTATTAATCTTGGACACTACTAGGCTTTTCATACCAACTGAGAAATACTGTTCAAAGTTTAGGCCAAAATGAATGTCAGATGAACTAATGAGACTCATGGCAGAGAATAAAAATGCATGGGATGCATCTAAATTATCAGGCAACACAAAACTATGGTCATAAAGGAGGTCAGGCAAGCAGATTATGAGAAATCTTTGGCAAAGGATGCAAAGAAAAACAGCAAAGACTTCTTTATGTAGATCGGATTGGTCCACTTGATATCGATGGTTCGACTGTTGATTATTCTGCTCAGGTAGCAGACAAACTGAAAGAGTATTTTGCATCTACATTCACAACATGAATTCTGTTTGGGAAGTGGAGGCCAAAAGTTTATATCAAACTAACGGGGGGGGGGGGGGCTGAATGATTTTATAATAACTGAGAGAAAAGTGGAGGAGAAATTGTTAAACATAAGATACCTGGGGTGGATGGGGTCTATCCAGTTATATTAGAGGCAGCAAAGAAAGTAAGCTAGTCCTTAGTCATAATTACGAGTGATTTTATAATAACTGAGAGAAAAGTGGAGGAGAAATTGTTAAACATAAGACACCTGGGGTGGATGGGGTCTATCCAGTTATATTAGAGGCAGCAAAGAAAGTAAGCTAGTCCTTAGTCATAATTACGAGAGCATCCTCGTATTCAGGGCAGGTACCCATGGACTGATTAGATCTTGATTAGACTGCAGTTATAATTCAGACACAGCATGGTTTTGTTAAGGGGAAGTCTTGTCTCACCGATTTGATTGGCTTCTATGATGTGGTCTCAAATGAACTGGATGCAAAAAAATAATTTTCATGTCATCAGAGTTGGAATTAGGGTGGGGGGAGCAGGGTGCCAGCCCCAGGTGCAGCGTTTTAAGGGTGCATTCGACTAGTTATATTTTAAAATTTGCCTAATTTTTGATTTAATTACAATCGGACCTGTGTTTAACAAATTCTTTATAGCAAATTTTTTGAATTCCTTTTGGTAATTTACATTTAAAATAGTTTCTGTAGAATGAAGAAAATTTCCATATAACCAACAGATTACAAGAGACTTAACTTTGTATGCTTTGTTTCCACCTATGGCCTTTAAGCAATTTAAGGGTTAAAGTGATTACTGTTCCACAATGTAAGTGGAACGTAAAACGTATGTAGCCACTTATCACACATACCGAGAAGCCATGCTATAGAAACCATGCTTTCTATAGCCAGTCGAAAGATTTAGGCATATTCCCGACACGGATAATAGCTTCTGGTCAACTTGTATTCTTTGTTTAAAATTTAAAAAAAAAAATTATTAAAAGAAATACTGCATTATTTTTGTACGTGCTACTTATGATTCCAAAACTTTTTGTGACTTTGTGAGTGTGAAAAAAAAATTATAAATTCGGGATTTATAATCACTTACAGAAAAAAATATCAGGGAGGAACAGTGTTTTACAAATTTCAAAAGTAATAGAGAAAATCCAATTACAAATTTCAATAAAGTATGGCCCATTTTGTAAAGTCACACCTCTGAGATTTTTGGTTTGTCCTCCAGTGCTAACCAGTTGGCTTATCATCCAGTGCTAAACGAGTTGGCAGTTGCATTTTGCTTGAACTGCAAAAATGCTGAAGTGTGAGTAGTCGCAGGTTAAAAGAAACAAAAGTGTAATTCAAATTTTGTTATTCAGTTGTTTTGTCTCCACGTTAAAAAAGGTAGTTTTAATAAATTATTATAAACAAACCTTTCTTTTATGTATTTTAATTTACTTTAGTTGAACTGTAACCATATTTTATTTTTATAGATAACATTCTATGTAATTATTAGTTATTTAAAATTATTTAGAATTTAGTTACTTAGAATTATATTTTTGTCTCATTTTCAAAATGAGGTTTAGACACAGTAATGAAATCAGGAGGGCATAGTTCTTGTTAAATTTTTTGATTAAAGAGTTCCCCTTGTTAATTTTTTGAGTAGAACACTTTACTTGTTAAAATACTTTTTTATACTACAAAAATGCAGATTGCAAGTAAACTCGCTATTTAAATTAATGTATTATCGAGTTTATTTTTTCATTTCAATTTGAGAACATGCCTGAATGAAACTATTTTTTTAAATGCTATTCTTTAAAAAACAGTATTTTTAAAAATTGTTTCATTCTAGTCTACATGTCTACCATAAACTATGTTATTTATTTTGGCTGTGCTCCAAATTTAATTAAAATAAAAAAATCTTAAATTTTAAATTTATAAATTATAAGTAAGAATAAGATGTCTAAACGACCAAGTGGAGCTGTTTGTTTGTTTGTTATTTGGTTTTTAGGAGCATTAGCAACTAAGGCCATATTGCTCCAGGGATATGCGTGACCTTTCTGCATCCTCTGTATTTGGTGGGCACGGGCTCGAACTCCTGTGTAATGAAGAAGCGTGTGCAACGCACTGCTGCTCCTGCCCACCGGGTTACAAAGGTGTCAACCAAGTGGAGCAAAATTTCGAAAGAAGTTGTGGGAGGATAAACAAATAAACTGTCAAATAATTTTAAAAATTGGTTTGCACCAATGGAGATCACTGACAACAAAGAAAACCCTGTTAGCTGGAATTCAGTCATTCTTGAAGCCGAAGAAAATTGTAGCAAAACAGAGGTTATAACATAATAATTCTGAAAATGACCAGGAAACTGAATCAGAATAAGAATCCTCTCAGATTGTAAAAAATGAAAATAACAATAATAATCATATCATGCTGAACCTAAATAATCCTGCATCTTGGCCATCGAATATTTCTGACAAAATAAGATGCTTTTAAATAGAAAATAGAACAGATCAAGGCAAAGATGAGAATTTTCGTTTTTCTTTATCCAAGGATGGCTGCCGATTTCCTATTGAGTAGTTTGGAAGAAAAACTTGATAATGGTGAAATTTAGTAGATCGATTTACTCCAAAGAAACAATCTTGTATTGTTTTCCATGAATTTTATTTGGAACTAATAAAAACACTGGCAATGTGCCTTCACTAGTCAATTCACAGAAAGCCTTTTCCTGTTGGAAACAATTATATCGGATGTATTCCAAATCACAAAAATTCGTTAAAACACAGTGAACACTTTCTAAAATGGAAATCAAGGGAAAAGTCTAAACAATTCTGAACTTATTGATGATGCTCTACAATAAGCAATTTTAACAGAGAAAGAAAAATGGAGAAGAATTTTAAAAATTATTCTGGATGCAATATTATTTTGTGAAAAAAAAAAAAAAAAGTCTTGTATTAAGAGATTCAAATGATAGTTGAAATCCAAAAGCTGGAATATTACTGAACTTATAAGTCATTATAATTAAGAATTAGCAGAACAAATTTCAAATTATCAAAAAGAAATTCTGAATTATTTATTGCATAAAATTCAAAGCAAATTTATATCCTTAACTGGAAATTAAATTCAGGCTGGTATTATTTCAAAAATAAAAAAAGGTAAGTACATGTTATTGATTGCACACCCAATTTATCACATCATGAACAAATAACCCAAATAATTAAATATGTGCAAATTATTGATGGAAAAATATCAATAAAGGTCATTTATTTTATAGAAAGTAAAGAAAGGAATGTCATTGCCGCCTCCGTAACCAGGTGGGCAGTAGCAGTAGTGCATAGCACACGCTTCTTGATTAGACCGGGGTTCAAGTCTGTACCCACCAAATACGGAGGATGTGGCAGGTCACTGAACGACCACCACATATTCCCAGCCAGGATAAAGGGTGAGGGTTGGCGTCAGGAAGGGCATCCGGCCGTAAAAATTGCATGCTAAAACAATAAAAACGCTGACCCCATATAATAGTGGGAAAAGGTGAGGATAAAAAAAAAAAAAAAAGGAAGGGATGTCATTGGATTGGCAACAGAAATCCTCACCAAATTAGAAAAGGACGGGCTTGACATTAACCCGGTCAAAGTCCACCCTGTTTTTGTCTAATTTTTAACCCTAACTCGAAAGTTGCTCCCCTCGAAGAAAACTAATAATTTTCATAATTTCTACTCAATTTTCCAAATTGAAACTCTCAATATACATAAACAGAAGTATATTCTTTGATTTCCTACCTTTAGCGCTCAGCAAAAACTATTAATTCACTCTAAAACAGCAAAAATGTACGATCACATTTCAATTTATTAAATTTTGATGTTGGCAAAACAAGATCCAAGCTTTGAAAATAAAACGCGTTACTTCATTAGTTCAAAAATTCGCGCGTCAGCTCGGCGCCTCTGGCTAAAACGAATCAACGCATGCAGAGAGATAATTGACTGGTCAAGCTTACGTCATTAATGTTACCAAGGTGATCCAAGGAGAAAATGAAACTGTAAACAACTTTCGTGGAAAACAAACAGTTGAGCATCATTACTTGTGAACACTAATTTGCATGGCTCACTCACAACAGTAGCTTTATTGCTTTTCGTAATTGTTGTACGAAAGAATTGCAACGAATTGGTTTTGAAAAACTAAAATATTGCATTTCCTTTCTTCAATATGTATTATCTACTAAAAAAAAAAAAAAAAAAATCAAGGAAATTCATCTACTGAACAGCAGTTTCATGGATGTATATTTGATCTTCTTACGAAATTTCAAGAAAATATTTCTATTCATAGCTGCGTTATAAACTTCGAAAACTGATATCGAAGGAACTTCGCATGCATCTCACCTAGGGTACAAACGAGAAAAAAAAAAAAAATGCGCAGCTAGTAACAGACTGTGAGAACAATCCATTACTCGTAGTGAGGGATTGGGATTGCATCAAAAAATTTCCAGAGAAAAATTGAATTTTCATTATCACACAACGCCCGAAAAATTCACCATAAAATGTCATGTGTTTCAATTCCATTCTGAGCTGCAAATGTAATTTCACTTCTCTTGCGCTGAGAGAGTAGCCGTTCACCGGATGAAGAAAAACAGGGTTCATTTTCATGAAATTTCCAATTCCCTTCTTTCACTTGAGGGGAAAAAAACTCCTTAGGGGAGGGAGTCCACCCTTTCTAGTCCGACCCTGGAGAGAGAGAGAGAGAGAGAGATTTATTTTATTTATTATTATTTATTTTATTTTATTATATTATTATTATTTTTTTCTTGTGTTGTTCTAGCAATCCATCCTGGATTGGGGCTTCCCTGGGCCGGGATCTCTTTTCTCCTTCCCTCTCTCCATCTTATACAAGTTTTTCTTTCCTCCCTGGGGAACTTTTTTTTTTGGCTCATACACTTGGTTTCTTACATCACATGCCACTACTACTACTACTACTACTAGTAGTAGTTCCCCAGGGAGGAGGGCGTGCAGTTAGTAGGAGAAATCTTGCCCTCCTGCTAGGGACGAGTACCTGGGGGCAGTCGTCCAGGTGTTTGCTGCTTCCAGGTAGCCAGAATGCCCGAATACAACATCACAATACAGAACACACACATAAGCTCACAAACAGTTTTTCTTTCCTGTCACTTTCTCCCGTGCGGAATGAAAAATTTTTCTCTCTCTCTCTTGCCTTCCTTTTCATCTGTCTTCATCCAACATGGGATATTCCTAAGCGGGATGATTTTTTTTTTTTTTTTCACGACACACACTGGCCTTACCCTGACAATGCGTAAAAACTGAACAGAGCAACGAGGCCGAGATGAACTTTTGTTCTAGGAGCCGCCCATACAAAAACAAAAAATAAATAAAGAAAATAAATAATAATAATAATAAAAAAAAAAAAAAGCATTGCAGCTCTAAGTCAGCTTCATCCTAGGATGCCGAAACTGCAATTGTTTTAGAGAACAATATTTTGCATTTTTACTTTCTAACATTATTTTGCATTATAGCTCTGTTACAATATTTTGCTTCGTTTCTTTATATTATTGCTGTAGCAAACGATATCGGTGTGCATGATGTTTCATCACAGATGCTGGAGTTTTAATTAGTCAGTTCATCCTAGGATGCGGAAGTACTAATTAGTCCAATTTTGGTCTGGCGCGCATTTGAGAAATCCACATTGCTTTACTGCAATTGTTTTAGGGAAAAATATTTTGCATTTTTACCCTAGAGAGAGAAAAATAAAAGTATTTTTTCTTTTTTTGTGGGAAGCAGGCCAGGAGGTTGTCAAAGGTCCAATTCCCTAACTACTTGGCAATGTTATAATAAATGAAATCCAAATCTTTTTCAATTTTAGAAAAAATAAGTGTAATCATTAATTATTAGTAAATAATATTATATTATTACGTGTATGAAATGCAAGTAATTACTGAATTGTACTGAATTCAGTACAATAATGTTTGTATTCAGTGTATTCCTGTGCTGTGCTATTGAATTGCAATATGCAATGTTGCATGTGAAAGTTTTGTTCCACAGAATGGTTGTTTCCTCTTACTGAATTTTATCTGAAAAGATAATGCTTTCCAAAATCTGATTGTGTTCTCTTTTTTATTTTTGATTAGGGTATACTACTTTTTTTTTTAATTTGTCTCTTGTTTATGACATTCTAATGGCTGTAATTTATTGATATTTTCTACCAAAAAAAATGAAAAAAAAGTAAATTTTGGCTTGTCATATTTTTAACACAGCAAAGCAAAATGAAGTTCAAATAAATATCTTTATTTTTATAATAATATGTTAACACTCATTTACATTCGGCATAAAACATAATAGTAGAACTGAAACTAAGCTGGTATATGGTTCATCAGTACATATTTACATTCTGCGTATAACACAAATAGTGCCCAGGTAAAAACAAATCAGATAGCAGCAGTTGGTGTTTGTCCAATAGATCAGCATCTTTCGAAAATAAGAGAAGCAAAGTTCTGAAAAGTGGAATGGATTTCTTTGTTTTCCACAAGATGATGTCCAATCCAGGATGAAAATCTCTTAACAATTTTTTTTCTCAAGTCCTCATAAATGTCACAGTCAAATAACACATGCTGTCACTCTTCACGTTGCCCGCAAGAGCAGAAGTTAGTATGAAAAAGTCCGAATTTGCACAGTTTATCATTTAGCGACAGTGTCCAGTGGTGAGATATGACTTCTGCATCGATAGGGAGAACCATTACCTTCTGCCTTTATCCGTTAGGTAGGTAACCTCTGGAGAAAACTTTCTAGTAACCTGCGAGGTCAGCAATATGTCCTATTGTGTCTATCATAAGGTAGAAAGTTTGTTCCTGTTGTTTTTCTTCTCACCTTAGATGTTATGATTATTCATGTTGATTCTAATATCAAAGAAGTCGGTTGGAATTGCTTGTTTTCAATCTGTAACACAACCCTCTGTAAACTACGTAAAGATCTAGTGGAATAGATCCTGCCAGCACTTGAAGAGCTGATAAAACTGTACAGTAGGCACGCATCAGGGCTAGCAGTATGCTCCTTTTTATAGAAATTAATTTTTTTTGAAATGTTTTATTCTGTAACCTCTGAAACCAGACTCCAGTGCTGAAGGTTACAATAGGGATGCCTTATTGAAACTTCAGCATCCACTGATGAAGATGACTGCCAAGAAAGTGAACATCACAACAGCACAAACAAAGCGTGACTATATTGGAAAGAATAAAGTCACCGAATGAAGAAAAACTGCTGGCCTCCAAAATATCCACACAGCCCAGAACATTATATGTCATCTGCCAGGTACGAGGGCTGCAGCAAGAACACCAATCACTATAGGATTGTCCTTTCGATAATGTAATGTTAACCCAGATAGTGATTCACGCCAGATGTTAGAAGAACAGATAACAATGAAATTAGCTTTCTAACAAACTTTTTAGGAACGTATCATGCAGCAAGTTAAAACTTGGAAAATATGTGGAATAATAATGGTTGGTCCGAAGTAACAGACTCAAAAGAGAAAGAAACAGACCGATTAGCAGCATTTACAGATTTTTTGGTATTTGTGTTTAGATAGATGCCGAAGAAATTACATAGTGCTGTAATATCCTGAAGATAAACAGCTAGTTTCATTCAACGATAAATGTTCTTTTTTTCCAGAATATGTACCAGTAAAATAGCAAAATGTGAACTGCATACTACATTATGCTATGCAAATATGATTTTATACACAAAGAATATGGAGATTTATGTTGAAAGACAACAGCCAGACAACTTTTCAAGAATGTCCGAATGTGATGAATCAGCTTGTTTGCCCTTTGAAGAAACTAATCACAATATGCTCCTATAACAACTGGTTCTAGCGTTATCTTTGACTACTAAAATTTTACGAGGAAACACTGTTTGTTGGCTCGCTGAAAAAAAAGAGAAAAGAGAACTGCCAGCTGAATATCACAAAAAAAACCAGAAATGTGCTCCCACACAACCCACTTTGACAGCTCTATAGATAGCAACGGTGGTGACAGTAGAAAGCCAGAAATTATGCTTCAATATGATCGAATGTGGAATAGACCCATAGGATGAAATGTGATCTACTTCATGTCTCAGGAAAGCAGAAAATGACCAACGTTTTTTTTTTTTTTTTTTTTTTTTTGATTCCTGACATTTCAGGAATTAATACCATAAACAACCCGGAGGACAAAAATCCAGAAGTGAATAATACACACGAAGAGCTTCTCATAGAGATTGGCATCAGTAGTGAAATCACACAACTCTAAAAAAGAGTAGCCATTCGGTCTCTGCCAAAATTACTTCATGTAAAAGCTGCAGAAGTACAGTTGCATCCAGCCAAAAGAAGATTTCTGATCCTTCTGGAGTTTACACACCTAACCAAGAAGCTATGCTAATACTAATATAATCCCTAAATGAATTTAAAAAAAAATTAACATGTCAATCTAATCTCTAGCAATAAAAATAATGAGCTATGTTTAGCTAATCTCTAGCTAAATAAGGAAGATGTGGTAACCTAAGCCTAAATGAATAAAAAAAGATGTGTCAACTTAATCTCTACGTTAATAAAAAAAATAAGTAAATGTGCTAATGTAATCCTAAACAAATAAAAATTAAATAAATGTGCTAATGTAATTCTAAACGAATAGTGTAATTCTAAACGTGCTAGTGTAATCCTAAAGGAATATAAGAAAAGTTATAAATATTGTAAATTTAATTTCTAACTGAATAAAAAAGTGTGCAAATTTCCATTAGTAAACCGAACTGAATGAAAAAGTTGTATTAGTCTTATTCCTAAATGAATATATATCTGTAATAGTGTAATCCCTAAATGAATATGAAGAAGCTGTATCAAGCTAATTTCTAAATTAATTAAAATAAAAAAAAATCTGAACTTATCTGCTTGAATAATAAAAAGCGATGCTGAATTCTAAATATAAACTAAATCTACTTTGTCATAATGTAGAAGTGCACCAGGAAGATAGAATAAAACTAAGGCCTTCTGCATTATGTTGCTCAAACTAACTTGCAAGAAACACCCCACTTCTGAAAGAAGTGACCTTCTGAAAAAGTTGTAGTAGCGACACACACACACACATTTGTAGACTATTTTATTTAGCTGTACTGTTTTATATTAGCATACATAATTTTTGCTACGTTTGTGTATATAAATATACATATAAATTATGTATGCTAATATAAAGTAGTTTAGCTAAATAAAAAAAGCCAACTTGATAAGTGTGTATTTTTAGTCATCACTGTCACTACTTTGAACATTTTCTTTAGGTATCTTCCCAAAACATAATTCACAGACAGTCTTCGAGTGCTCCTTACAAACTCGTTCTAAACATGCTTCGCAGAATTTCTTTGTTTTATGATCTTTCTTCCTGGGACACTTGTAACATCTACCTGGCTTAGGTGGACACTGTTGGGAAGGTCCAGGAATTTCTTCTGGTGGAATACAAGCATATTTCGCTGCTTTCGCACGAAGATATTTTGGAAAAGTTACCGTGGCTGCTCTTTTACGGAGCTGTGGATTCACTAAACTTTTTCCAATCTCTGCGAGAAACTCGCTTCGAGGGAGTCTCACTTCTGGATTATTGCTACGGAAAATAGCCAAGGCATTTATTCCAGCAACGTTCAAAATCCTGTGGAAAAGTACCATTGGCCACATTCTGGTTTTCCGATATGTAGTATACGTTCCACACATTTCATCCACCTTTGGTCATATTATAAAACATAATTTCCGGCTTTCTTTTGTCGCCACTGTCAGGATCTATAGTATCGTCGTGGTGCTTAGTCGATATTAGGATCACATTTCTGGTTTTTTTTGGTACATAGGACACAACTGTGGTCTGATCTTGGAATGCGAACAAACTACTAGTCGGCTCGCGTTCCTTCACATTGACCAATTCAGCTGGTAGCTCATGTTTATTTTTTCTTAGTGTGCCAACAAGAGTAATGTTTTTTTCTCGTAATTTAGAAGCCAGAGGCACACTGGAGAACCAATTGTCTGTGGTCAAATTACGGTTGGTTCCTTCAATTGGGCGAACAAGCCGCATCACCACATCGAGGGGCGAATTTGACAGGGCATATGGCCCAGGAGGTTGTCTCCCCACATAAACTTCCATATTGAATGTGAAACACATCTTAGCATCGGCTAATGTAAATATTTTCAATCCATATTTTGCCGGTTTACTTGGGATGTATTGAAGGAATGAGCATCTACCCCTGAATGGCACTAATTGTTCATCTACAGTTACATACTCAGAAAGTGAGTAAAATCTCTGGCATCTCTCCAAAAACATGAAAAAAATTTCACGAAATGCTGCAAGTCGGTCCGATTCTTTTCTAATGTGTCTATCACTCTTGCTATCGAATCGCATAACCCGAAGGAGGAATGAAAACCTCTAATGGGTCATAACCGATGACAGCAATTCCAGACCAAGTCCATCTTTACGCCACATATGTTCTGCGTTTATCCCTGCTAGCCCAGACATTCCTGACAATATTAAAATACCTATCAAAGCTCTCACTTCATCGTTATCTGTTCTTCTAGCATCCTTGGCCAACGAAAAATTAGAAGATATTTTATCAACGTATTCGTTAGTATGTCTCACTATATGAGTTATCATTTCATTATCGAAAAATAATAAAAAAACAATCAATTGGTGATTTGGCGGACTTACCTGCAGCCTTCACACCTGGTAAATGAATAATGTTACCTCGAGCTGCGCGAATATTTAGACGAGGGGCAACTTTCCTCCACACCGTGCTTTTATCCTTCCCGACATATACATCCTCCTCCAGCTGCTCCCAGTCGCTGTCACCGCTTGTCTCCGTGCTACTCCAATGGTCCAATTCCTCACAGAAGGAGCTATCATCTTCTGATGATGACTGCTCATCAGCTGCCCTTTCTTCATAATTCCCTTCCAAATAACTCCTATGCATTTTCTAAGGTAAATCTGAATATGAAAATAAGTCTGAAATCTAAATGTGAAATATCAATGGTTGTCACTACTTAAATTGAAGTTCTCGCGTTGCGCAGAAGCAAGAAATGTGGAAAATCAGTTGAGCCCCCCCCCCCCCCCCCAACTCTTTCTTGTAGTGAAAATAATTTGTTTGGGTGGAGTATGTGTTTTCGCCTTCTACATATGTATAATTGTGAAAACTTCTTTGCGGTAAATTCAGCAAATAGTAGTCAATAATCCCTCTGGAAATATTGGGAAGTGTTTCATTCTAACCTTACGGTAAGATCAAGCTATAGTACAGTAACCCTTTATTGCATGGAAAGTATTGTCATCTAGAAACAATGTCAGGACAGTAACAATAAACCTATGCAGTTAGAACAGGTGTTTTGTTCTGAGAGTCCGTTGAGTAGAATCAAAGAGGAAGTTACCCTTCATGTTACCGCCGTAATTTGTTACGGTAGGGGAGATCAAAATCTTACCGTAATATCAAACCAAAGTACAGTAATCTTTTTTGCATGGTAGTAGTTGTCATCTAGAAATAATGACAGGACAGTAACAATACATGTATGCAGTTAGAACAGATGTTTTGTTCTGAGTTTCTTGCAGTAAAATCAAAGAGGAAGTTACTCTTCATGTTACCGCAAGTAATTCATTACGGTAGGGGAACATAAACTGTCTTCTGTTCGACAGATATCAGTAATTGCAATATTCCCAAAGGGGAATAATTTCAGCTTAGAAGAGACAATGGACAGCATTCAATCCCCTTTTCGTCAATTGGATATACTAGCCATAAATATATTGGAAGCTGGATTATACATTTCAAACATCACTTGAATGCAAATGACTACACAGTTACTTTGGACTGATCTGATATCTTCGGGTAAAATCAGTCTTTTTGTTGTAATTTTCCAAAACATTTGATTTTACAAAATTACAAAATACAATTACAAAAAAAAATATTCCTGTGTTCAAATAATTTTCCCAAATTGTTTGAACACAGGAATATTTTTTTTATTTCCAATGTGTATTTTACTATCGCATTTCCTTTCTTCAATATGTATTTCAATACATATTGTAATAATTTACATATTGTAAGTTTCTTCAATACATATCGAAGAAATTACAATACATATTCTGTCTACTGACACAAAATCAAGAAAATTCAACTGAAAGCCACAATAGAAACGAAAAAAAAAAAGAAAAACACTTTGCTGTACTATTGTTTTAGGGAACAGTATTTAGCATTTTTACTTTCTAACAATATTTCACATTATTGCTCAGTTACAATGTTTTGCTTTGTTGCTTTACGTTATTGTTGTAGCGAACAATATCGTGCACGACATTTCATCACAGATGCTGGAGTTCTAATTAGTCAGTTCATCCTAGGATGTGGAATTACTAATTAGTCCGATTTTGTTCTGGTGCTCATTTGATAAAAAAATCCAGAATAATTCCTCTGGAAATATTAGCTAGTGAACTGCATTATAAATTTCAAACATCGCTGTATTGCTTATCCTTTGAGTGACCGCATGTTTTCGCCTTGTACAATTGTTTTATTGTGGACACTTTCTTCCAGTCAGTAAAATCACTATTATACCTATAAAGTAATTCATTATGTTGGGGGAAACAGTTTTTGCTCCTAATTGATGTAGCACTTTCGAATTTCGCAAAGTGGATTATTTGAGCACAACACACATTAGAAGGTCGGTAAAAGAGTTGATAATTGATGGGCAGCATTCCGACAAACAAATTTTCTGTTTATATTACGTGATGACCACACAGTCAGAGATCCTGAAATAGAGAGAGAGAGAGAGAGAGAGAGAGAGAGAGAGAGAGAGAGAGAGAGAGAGAGAGAGAGAATACAAGAAACCGCACTGCATTTAGCAGTCACCGACTCGTCTGCCAAAAACCACAGTAAAACAATAAAAGTGATGGGGAGTAAGTCTATTTGTCAGCGGAGTTTATCTGTTTATTGCAGTTCAGAACAGCATTATGACCGTGGACAGTGAATTTATTCGTCTTCTGAGCTAAAACAGAATTTCTCCCTTTGCGATGACATCAAAGCGTAACAAGCAAATATCTTCTAACGATACTTTTTGAGCAGCCGTTAGTTTGTAATCTGTTAGCTTTGTATTGTTACAAATATTGCAGTTATGTGAACAATACACATTTCAAGAAAGAAAGAAATTCATAGCGGATGATTTTTTTTTTCTTTCTTTTGATGCACCAGTTTCGAAGTTTATAACGCAGCTATAAATAGAAATATTTTCTCGAAATTTGGTTAGAAGATCAAACCCAGGAAACTGCTGTTCTGATATTGTTTACTAAAAACAATTACAATAAAGCAAACTTTTTTTTTTTTTTTTTTTATCAAATGCGCATTGCAGTGTTATCAGTTTTACACCAGTTTTTCCCGTTTCCAACAGATGAATTTCCTTGATCTTCTGTTCGTAGGAGCAATACACGTTGAAGATAGGATATACGATCTGTTCACCTTCCATAAACTGTTATTGGTACTGTATGGCTTTATTGCTTCTTATGTCAAAAACAGTAGCTCCTGTTCATCTTTTGTTTATTTACACTTCTCCCTTACCGTCTCGATTGTAGCTGTACGGGTGACGTGATATATACGTCCCAGGCTTCGCTGGTATTCAGGCGGAGTCGTTTATCAGAACTGCTCCTCTCCGTAAAAAGAAATTCGCGCGCTTTACACCAAGAAACAAATCAAGTGTCGGGTTTCATAAGCTCTAGGCTGGTTAGGGTGGGGGTAAAAAAATTAATTGAAAAGGCCTAAAAAATTGCATACTTGATGTCACATTTTTGTCATTTGCGTGAAATTCAATAGAAGGTTTTGAAAATTTAAGTGGGAAAATTCAAGAAAACAGTTCTGGCTCCAACTATAGCGAGTTTCAGCTCTGTAATTAGAGTAAAAATTATAGAATTAACTTGCTGAACCCAGTTGGGGCTGGTACGTACCCCAGCGGACGGGGTACGTACCAGCCCTCCCTTACGTAAAAATGTAAGGGAGGGCAGGGATACGATAATGGGGCCAATATAGCAGGAAAATTTTTTTTTTTTATGAAAACTCCAAACACGAGAGTATTAGAACTTATAGTACTTAGTACCATGCTTGGGTTGGAGGTTGAGAAGACATTTGTTGACATTAGTCTTGAACTTCTGTAGACTGCAATTTTCAGGAAAGACATATGAAGGAAGGTTGTTCTAGAAAACGACAGTTGAATGAATAAACGAGGAAGATGAAAAGTTGGTTCTGTGAGTTTGAAGTTAGACAGTAAATGGATGTTGGCTGATGGCGGCAGGTGTTCGGACTGTTTTGAAAGAGAGCAGGAATTATAGAAGCCAATTCAGAAGAACAGTGCCCATGGAAGTATCTATAGAAAAAGCATGCAACCCATGGTGGTGAAAACCCATGTTTACTCTCCAGAGCTAAGTGCCAGTCAACCCTGCCCCATCTCTTCTATCATGCAGTATGACTGATGACTTTTGAGGTTATGATGAGATCCAATCTTCCTTACATTTTGAAGGTACAGCTCTAAAACGGTGTTCGCAGGCCAGCCGATAATTAGTACACTGGACCAAACCTATTGGTAACTCTTCAGGAGGCTTCCGGATCAGCTAGTGTATAATCATGCAACCTCCACTCTGCCGGATAGTGACTGGAGGGAGTCCGACTAATTTGTATGTGGGAGGGGGCATTGTCGAGACCGCTTTATGTCAAGGATCTGGGTATATTCTTACCATGTGTACACCATATCCAAAATTTTAATTACTTCATACAGCACGTCCCCCCTCCCACTTTTTCTTACTATTGATTACACCACGAATTGTCAAACTAATAGAGTAAGCTTATCTGCGAAAAGGTCTAAACTTCCCAAACACTTCCTAGTTCATTTCACAAATATACATGGTCACAATTGTAATCTCAACAATGTCCATTTCCACTTGCAGTCTGCCAAACCCCATGTACTTTTTCTGACAGAATCTCAGTTATCAGTTGATTCAACTACTGCTCATCTCAATTCACCAAATTATTCACTGTATGATTCCTTTCACCTCAAAGTTGGTACTTGTGCATATGACCGTTCTGATATTCCCTGTCAGAGACTTGGTAATTTGGAATTTCCTCTTTTTGATCTTTTCTGGCTTAAAATCTCTCTACCTCATTCTGTCAAATTCATCTGTTGTCTCTACCGTTCTCTGAACTCCACTAACCACTTGGAGCTCTTTGACTTCCTCTGTTTGCAACTTGACTTTCTCCAGTCCAACTTTTTTTTAACAGTGAGGTAATTTTCCTTTGTGATTTTAATGTTCATAACTCCAGTTGGCTTCCGTTTTCTAGTCACACCAACCCAGCTAGTCGAGATGCTGAGGCTTTTGCAATTACTAATTGCACAGATTGTTCATTTACTAAGAGAATACCTGACAATCCTAACCATACAGCCAACACGCTTGATCTTTTTCTCACAAACAACCCTTCTAAGTATACGATCGAAGTGAGTGGTCCTTTAGGCACCTCAGATCACAACTTTTATCTCCAAAGTTTTATCTCCTTTTATCGTCCAAGTTTGCAGATGAAATGAAGGTTGTCAGGGTTGTTCATGACAGTATGCAACTGCAACAGGATCTAGAAAAGTTGGGCAGATGGGCTGAGAGGTGGCAACTGAAGTTTAACATTGACAAATGCAAAGTACTGCATATAGGTAACCCCCAGTGAAATGCATCAACTGTGTAGTACTACACTCAGTGTAATGGAGAATAAAAAAGACCTTGAGATAATTGTGCAGTCAGATAAAGTTTTCTGAGCAGTGTAGACAGGCTGCTAGAGCAGCTCATGGGGTTTTGTCAATGGTCAGAACAAACCTTGAGTACTGTCCAGTCTGGGGGCCTCATTTTAGGAAGGATGAGTAACTGTTGGAATGAGTACAGAGAAGGGCAACAAGGTTGGTTTAGGGAGTACAGGGGGTTGCTCTTACCAAGGAAGGCTTAAGTTCTGCAAATTGCAATGTCTGGAGACAAGTACCTAGCATCTATATTCCACATATCTTTGATACAGTGCAGCAATATCAAATCAGTTATAAAGAGACCACATTCAAACCTGAGAAGAGGGATGTAATAAATTATTCAGGAGAGTAAAAAGGGAAAACAGATTAAATTTTTTGCCCATCATGGGGTCCAACAAAAAAAAAAAAAAAAAAAAAAAAATGCTACCTCAATATGCACATGGAAGTTTTGCCTAGGCTACCTGTAGCACTATACATTACTAAAAAGGCCTGAAAAACTAGTCCAATTTTAAAGAGAAGTGGACTCAGTTAGAGCACATCTAATCTAGTAGGCAAAGTTTACTAGTGTTGAACTATCCTGAACAGCCACACTTAGGGCTTCTCTTGGTAAATAGAGTTCCAAAACAATATAAGATCAGATCCCATCAACCAACAGATTTCCGCTTCCTCCAACTCCACTGGTTGCAGCAAAAACACCATAATCCAGTGATTCCCCTTGCCACATACCAGTACCTGCTTTGTGAGGAGGTTATAAATCACATTTTGATATACACAGGATAAAGGTATTCTTTATTACCTTTGATTACTGGAAGAAAAACAAAATATCACTCAACTAATGAAACAACAGAAACTTACATCTATGTCTTCAATGTCATTCTCCTCACTAAGATTAGGAATTTCCATAGTCCCTTTCACTTCCTTATCACTATTCTTCAGGAATCCTTCCAAAAACAATTACCATGATTTATAATATATACATATAATCATATCATATAATACATACATAAAATCCATTTTAAGAATTTTACTATAATTATTCCCCATTATAATTAAAGTAATTATACCATTCAAAAATATGATGAATAATCTATATATATAAAGGCTTAGGTATGCTGCCCAAATTTCCCAACTACTAATTGTTGCCAGCACCTGTTCATCTCACATGACCAACATATCAGGCATTCTTTATTAATTTTTGTACTAACGTTTTTCCAACTGCTAATTGTTGCCAGCACCCATTCACGCAATTCACCTCATATGACCACCAATGCCGGGCATTCTTTATTAATTTTTGTACATGCTACTTAATGTTTTTTGACTGAAAGCTATCAATTTTTATTTTATCTGTCTTCAATTTCAATAAACTATTCTAAGAAATGTAAAAATGGCTGAACAGTGTGTAAGAACTTTGAGAAACCGTAAAATAAATGCTAATGAAACATTAGAGGAGAGATCTAATAGATTAAGAGACTGAAACTAGACTCTACAACTATAACTTTATTTTAGACTCTATAACTAGACTCTAAAACTAAGAAGAGCATGACATAGAAAATGTGTTACAACTGTCAGTACTGCAATGCAAGATATTGGGGACATGAGTTAAACACATCGGATAAATACACTAAATGCTGTCACGATGGAAAGGTTTCACTCGACCCACTGTCTGAGACACCTACTCTATTAAGAGAGCTGCTCACAGATGATACAAGTGAAGCAAATCACTACAGAGAACATATACAAAAGTACAACTCAGCATTGGCATTCACATCAATGGGTGCAGATATTAAATCACTGCCTAGAAATAGTCCATACTGTTTTAGAATACACAGCCAGATTTAACATTTGGTCCGACCGCTATATCCAAATGATCAAATAAGCCAGAATATTGACAACTTTATATTTTCAATTCTGCTGAAGCAACAATGCTTGAAAAGCAATCAAACCAAGGGTGCATGGCCAAAGTAATGCAACAATTGGATGAGATGGTTAAGAGACGATATAATGCACCTACATCCAAAATGGAGGTTGCTGCAATATTTGTTGGAAAAGACGGGGAACTATCTGCAAATAGAGACATGCATATAGCTGACTGCTGTAGAATTATATCACTGCTAAACAAGAATGGTGAAGACAGAAGGATCTAGATTAAACTATTTATGTCATAATCAGAAAGGTGGCATAGTTACACCAGGAACATCTAGTCAATGCAGAAACCTATATAAATAATTTGATAATTAAAATTTGCCAAATTATGATAGAAAAAAAAAAAAAAAAAACTGTCCAAATTATAGACTGCTGACATGTTATGTCATGTGATTATGTAACTCTCAACACCCCTTCAACAAAACTTTAAAAAAACCTTTAATTCTATATTATTAGAATCATTTTTCATGAAACCAGTCCCACATCATAACATTTCATAACCCCTCCTCCTGCTTCTTATTACAAAATCTGTCATTTCGTGATGGGTTATAAGTCTAATTGCCTAATACTCTAGAAATCCATTCATTTCTTCACTATGTTATCCATATATTAGCATTAGTTTGAAGTGGAAAAAAAAACATTTTTTGCTAAAAAATTTGCAATTGAAATTTTTAAGAAACACAATCTGTTATTGAGTGCTGTATGTTATATGTAAAAATGGCTTTCATTAAAGATCTGGCATATTATTTAATATAATGTTAAATCTAGCCCTAATTATAAGAACTGCTAAAATAAGATAAGAGCAGAAAAGGTTAAAGATTGTCCTTAACTAGTTTTACCTATATATAATCACTGAATTTGGTTTCCTTTGGTGTTACCCAAAAATTACCTGAGATTTATTTTTAAATTTTAAAATTAGAAAAAAATAAATTTATTTTTATTTTTTTATTTAAAAAAATATTTTTTTAATTTAGCTAGAGATTTTCTACATCCCAACTTGCTATAGGCAGAACCTCTGTATCAGCGATTTGGCACAAATATCATATCATACTGTAACGCATGGTAGGAAAATTCTTGTGTTTTAATTGCGGTAAATAGGTACATGAAGTGTTCAAATCATGTAGGATGGCATTAGATAATTTTATTATAATTAACTTAAGTTTACAAACAATGGTATTGCACAATATATAATGTAAATTTGATAGCATAATACATATAAATTAAATTGATAGCACAGTATGTTATTACTGCTGCATAACTGATGAATTAGACTAGTGTTATTATTGGATTTAAGTATATTACTTTAGTGTAGTATTTCAATTATACTGAATTTAAAAAGAAATCATGGCCAAGGCTAGAACACAGAACAAAGGACTCCGAGTAGTGGGAGTGCTATGGGTCAGGGGACAGTGGGAGAAGCAAGTCTCCTACGAATCACAGCCTGACGAAATGTGCTGTTTGTACAATGTTTGAATACTTTTCTGGAACAGGACATCATACAGCCAAGGGGATGGGGGATTCATTTGTGTGAGTTCGGCACAGAGAGTGCGAAGAAATTAGATGCCAACTCAGCATTCTGGTTTAAAGAGTAGGATGAATGCCCATGAAGAAATTAAAATGTGGGGGGAGGGGGCATTCAAGCTCTCAGCTGCCCAACTTAATGCCAGGGATCACACTTGAGCATCATGCAATACAATTGCAACCTCAAGGCAGAATGCACTGATCCCAGGAGTTAGTTACTTTTGGTAAATATTGTCAGGGAAATGGGAAATACACTGAAAAAAGGATAGGTGGAATAAGACCAGGGTATGTCTGCCAGGGATAAAAGTTGATAACATACACCAGATATCTTTTAAGATACACAAAAGATGATACTGTTATACATGTTGGCACTAATGACATCAAAAGTTAGACATATATGAAATTGCTTAGCAAGTCCATGGCAATGTTAAAAAAGGAATCACAAGTCAGAGTTAAATTTGAAAGTGTCTGCAATTTTGCCTAGATATGATAGGAGGGAGTATATGATGAAATCCTTTCAATCAATTTGGCCCCGAAGAGATTGTGCAAGGCTCATGAGGTGGAATTTTTCAAAGCATGGTCTGTGCTTGTTAACAGGAGAGACTTAAATAGAAAGGGCATAAGAATACTTGCTGATGCTATCAAGGCAGTGTTAGGTGGGTCAGAAAACTGCTATCTTTGGGGGGGGGGAGATACACAGACTAATGGATTAACAATAGTTGCAGGCAGAGGCGAAAATGATTCTTGCACTGCTCCTATTGGAATCTCTTGAAATCCCCAGTACCTGGAAAGCAAGGTGCTGGGGAATTAAAGGCCTGCTATGAGTCATCATGGAACAAGTAAATACATGGGTTGTGATAGGGTAACCAAGAGTAAGAACGGTGCATGTATACTTCCATATACAAAGGGTACTAGGAAAGTTTTGCAATATGATGCAACAATGAATCACAGGAAGCTGCTTATTGCTGCATGTTGAGACATGTTAATACGTGCATAGTAGCCGCCGCGCCAAGTCAATGGGCTCAGTTATTCATTAGTAGCGAGAGTGTAAAGTGCTTGCGATGGCATCGTGGTCACGAAATGAGATAAGGACAGTTTTGCGGTATAATTTCATGCGTGGTTTAACCATAGACCAGTGCTTAGAAGAAATGACTCTTGCACTAGATGATGATTGTCCACATCGTACAACGATATTCAGGTGGTATAGAGAATTCCAAAGGGGAAATTTCACTCTGGAGGATTCTGAGAGGCTGGGAAGGCCACGAACGTCAGTTACGGAGGAAAACGTTACTGCTGTGAGGAAAATGCTTGACGAAAACAGGCGAGTGACCTACCAACAGATAGAGGATACTTTGGGCCTGAATGCACCAGCAATTCGTTCGATTCTGCAAGATCATTTGCACGTGAAGAAACTTTGTTCTCTCTGGGTGCTGCATCAACTGACTGAAGAGCAGATGACACGATGTGTGACTTGGTGCCGGGAGATGTTAAAAAAGTTTGATAAGGGACAATCTCGGTATGTGAACAACATCGTGACAGGTGACGAGACTTGGCTGTACTATTACGATCTGCCGACCAAGGCTCAAAACAAAGTTTGGGTCTTTGATGATGACGACACACCCGTAATTGTCAGAAAATCCCGATCTGTAAAGAAGAAAAGTATAGCTGTATTTTTCAAATCTAGTGGAATTGTGGAACGTGTCGTTTTGGACACGCAGAAGACAGTCACAGCTAAGTGGTATACTGAACAATGCCTGCCTAAAGTCATTGGATCTATGAAGAACCTGCGGTTAAAGTCAAGAATGGACACCTGGTACCTCCATCACGAATAATGCTCCAGCTCACCGCGCCAAAGCCTGCACCGAATATTTGACCACGACAGGACTGAAACTTCTCGAGCACCCTCCCTACAGTCCAGACCTTGCTCCCTGCGACTTTGCACTGTTCCCGCATGTGAAAATGAAGCTAAAAGGGAGGCAGTTTTCCAGTGATGAGGACCTTCTACGGGCTTGGGACAACGAGTGTGCTTTACTCCCTAGTGAAACTTGGCAGAACTGGTTTAAAGATTGGTTTCAGAGGATGGAGAGGTGCATTGAATGTAGAGGAAATTACTTTGAAAAAATTAAATAAACAAAGCTGTATTGCAAAACTTTCCAGTACCCTTTTGTACAAAGGATGCTGTTGGGATATCTGTGATATTCCAACAGTAGTATAGAAAGGACAGAAATGTTGAAGGAAACCTGTTCCAACAGTCAATGACTCACTGGCTAAAAGAAAACTTCCTACAATCCAGTCAAACTCTTTCCCAGTAATTTGAATATACGGGCCCTAGTTCTGGAATTCTCTATAACAGTGAAAATTCTGCCTTCAATCATTTTACTGATCCCTCTCAGAGCCTTATAAACCTCATTTCTGAGGTGCCTGGTTGCAAAGCTCTGTAGCTCACATAATCAGAATGTTTCCTCATATGGCCACCCTTTTGCCAGTCTTACCATGAAAGTTGCCAGGCTTTGGACTCATTGAAGAAGTGCAATGTTTTTTTTTTTTTTTCAGATGAGGTCTCCATACTTGAATACAGTATTCCAAATGTGATCTTACAATTGCCTTATACAGTGGGACTATGACCTCCATATCTCAACAGGATAATGTTTGATAAATCGATAGGACACCATGGTCTTTCCTGGCTGCCAGTTTACACTACTCAGAAATCTTCATATTTTCTTGTATTATAACTCCCAGTTCCCTTTCTTCCGCTTATTAAAAGCATATATGCATGTGTTCGGTGCAAAGGGTATGAGGAAATTATTATTATTATTAATATTAGCTATATGGTGCAAGGAAGTCCAAGGCTTATGTGCTGCACCAGCCCAAAAAAAAAAAAAAAAAAAAATTCAAGTTACCCTGAGAGAGAGAGAGAGAGAGAGAGAGAGAGAGAGAGAGAGAGAGAGAGAGAGAGAGAGAGAGAGAGAGAGACAAAAGTAAAAGGGAATCACCAAGAAAGAGAAGAACGATGATATCTAGCTCAGGACCTTGGGTGTGCCAAGCCCATATTCACCAGATGGGAGCCTCTGAGGTTAAATAATGCAAACGTGTTCTAACGAGAGCTTGAAGAACAGAGTGGAATTAAAATGTCCTTGAAAGAATTAAAATGGAACACATTAAGCTCACAGCTGCCCAACTAAATGCCAGAGCCCTCACTTGTGCCTCAGTCAACACAGTGGCAATCCCCAAGGCAGAATGCACTGGTCCCACAAGATGTATTTATTGTTAGTGACTATTGTCAGGGAAATGGGAAATATTGTGCAAAAAGAGGACAGAAAGAATAGAACCAAGGTACGTCTGCAAGTACACTATGTCACTTGGACATAAAAGATGCACAATTTAAATATGGGGACAAGTGGGAGGGGGGCTACAGTCTTAGTTAAGAAGCATATTAAATCTATGATAATGCATCCAGTCAACACAGCCAGTGCAATGCTGAGTCAGTTCAGTGTGACATAAGCAATGAGAAAACAAAAGTGAGAAGAGTGTGCTATAGGCCTAATGACCAAATACAGAGAAAGAGTAAATGGGCCAGTAAATTAGAATGTCTTATAACAAAGATTAACTGTCCAGACAATGACTGAAACTTGTGGGTTGGTCACTCACATACTAGCAAGACTTTTGTTAATTTACTGGATAATTGTTTTATACAGCAGGATATTAGTCAACAAGAGGAAGCAATACTCTTGATCTGATTATCAGCAGTTTTTTTTTGATTCTTCATGCATTCTGAATCTGCAAATAAAAAAGAACCAATAGATAGATTACAGTGATCACAAAATGCTGACGTGAAATTTGCTTTAAAGAAAATCCCACATAAGCATATCTACTGTCAAGGGTAAAGGGAAGGACTTTTGCAAGGGTGACTCAAGTAGTTTGTGACAGTTTTTATATTCTATGCAGTGCAACCACATGATATTTCCAACAACAAATTATAAATGAGAAGCATTCAGAGAAGTAACTTTAAATGCTACTAGGCTTGTCATACCAACTAAGAAATACAGTTCAAGGCTTAGACTTAAATGAATGTCAGATGAACTGCTAAGAGCTAGAGCAGAGAATAAAAATGCATGGGATCCATATAAATTATTAGGTGATACAGAAGCCTATGGTAGATATAAACTAGTATATACTTAAATCACAAAGGAGTTTAGGTAAGCTTAAGCAGATTACAAGAAATCTCTGGCAAAGAATGCCAAGAAAAGCAAGAAAGACTTCTTTACTTATTAACAGTAAAAGGAAGGAGCTGAATCACACTGGTCTATTTGATGCTGATTGTTTAAATGTTGATGATCCTGCTCAGGTTGCTGACAAACTGAATAGGTATTTTGCATTTACATTCATGCATGAGGAGTTCAATAGGGACAGGAATGTCAGAAGTTTAAAATCTAACAGGGAGCTAAATGATTTTATGACAACCAATAGGAAAGTGGAAGAGAAATTATTGAAGCTTAACATAAAAAAAAAAAAAAGTACAGTTAGTCTGTCCTCGTATAGCACGATAGTTGTGTTCCTAGAAACCCTCGTGCAATGCAAAATCGGCCAATATAAACAACAGGCCCTATGGGAAAAGTGGGGTTAGGTGCCGACCACCCAAGATTGAACACACATTTGGAACCAAAACATTACCAAACACAATAAATTAATCAGGTAATTTTAATCGTTATAAAATACTTACGTATTTTATAACGATTAAAATACATAATAAAAATTTAATATATTTTTTATTATAATTTAATAAATAATAAAAAATATTTATTATATTATAATAAAGTATTTTTAGTATTTTTTAATACTAAAAAAGTATTTTTTACGAATAAAATACGTATTTTTTTTGTAAAAAATTTATTATATTAAATAAAATAGTCGTAATAAAATACTTACATATTTTATTACGACTATTACGTAATAAAATATCGCTAATGCTTTCGCTTCTATCGTAAGCAAACTTGTTTTCTGTTTGATTTTCTATCCAAACAGATGACAGCTGTTCCATCTCTTCCAATTCTTGTCTTAATCTAAAGGATTTTAATCACACTTTGAGTTGTTCCCGCTATGAAAGTTGTTTTTATTTTCTCCGCATTCTTTGTAATTCTTGGTGTTGCCTCATTTAGGTCTGTAGCACGTGCAATATCACATGGTCTTTCATTTCGCTCAAAGCGTTTTACAATTTCATATTTTTTTCTCTATCGACAGAGGCGGACTGGCCATAAGCCTTACCCAGGAAACCCCGGTGGGCCGGAGGCCAGTGTGATTTTGGCCATAAACCGTAGTATGAGGCCACTATAAATTTTCCCGGGTAAGAATTTTTGATCCAGTCCGCCTCTGTTTATCGATATTGCTTTTCTTTTTCTCTCTGAATCTGCAGTGTCTTCACCAGGACACTTCCTTTTCACACCTTTTAAGTATTTTACTAATTTTTAGGGAATAAAGCGCAATTACAAAACGAGGAGGCACGCTTAATACACATAAACAAAGCTACGAGCGTATAGCAACTGAATAAACAACACCGTAAAGGCCGAGATACACTATTAACACCCCACATTTTACTAAAGGGGGTTACTACCATAAAACAATAAAAACAATTTCCAGTTTCGTTTCTGCTAGTGGAATCTGTTATAAACTGGTAGTAAACTCCATCTAATTGCATTTGCGATTATATCGATAGCTGGAATTGTGTTGGTTTTTACGTTATTATGGTGAAATGTGTTTCCCCTTCACTGATATAAAACACATAAATACATTTTCAGAATCTTCTTCATTCCTATCGTGTTGCGTTCGGTTGGGATGATTCCGCGTTCGACTGCCATTTCTTGTAAACACAAAGGCGAATTGTGCATAAGCGAATTCAGTTCGTGTTATATAAGATAACGTTCCCCTATTTATAAATCGTGTATGATCAAATTCGTGTAATGTAAACACGTGTTATACGAGGACCGACTGTACCTGGGGTAGATGAGATCTATCTAATCATATTAAGGGAGGCAAGCAAAGTCTTAGCCATAATTATGAGATCACTTTTGGTTATACATTTGCAGATCTGCAGTCCAAAGAGATTTCCCCTTTGGATTCAGGGAAGATCACCATAGACTACAGATGTGCAAATATATAACCAATTCACAGAGTAAAACACAAGGTGACATGAGTAATTACAGACCTATTAGCTGAACTTCTGTTCTATGGAAAATAATGAAGTCTCTGGTTAAGAAAGTAATGCAGGACTACCCAGACAGGAATGCAATTATACTGTGGTCACAGCATGGCTTTGTTAAGTAGCTGTCTTGTATGACCAATCTGATTGGATACTATGATGCAGTAACAAATGAAGTGGATGCAAATAAAAATTATATTGTATACTTGGATTTCAGGAAGGCTTTTGATACTGTTGCACACACAAGGCTGCTGTACTGCTTTACATAAAGGGATGGCTGAGTGGAAGAAGTGGTTATTAATGGACACTGCTCTTCACTGACTAACGTTTAGTCAACGAAGTGCAGTAACATGGGCCCAGCACTGAGTTCTGGGCCCATGTCTTGCAAGATGATACAGAGGTTGGAACAGTAGTTAACAACAGTAATCAGTGTAAGCTACTCTAACAAGATCTAAAAAAAAAATTAGGCAGCTGGACTGCAAAATGGCAGTTGAAGTTGCATTCACAAATGCAAGATACTACATATGGATAGCAGTGTATTTGCTATCCATATTTGCACGGTGTATGTTAGAACCTACCACCTTGGAGAATTTGGATCATTATAGAAGTAAATTAAGGTTTTTTGTATCGGCTTTAAAAAAGCCAAGTGTACATGATCTAGATATTGTAATGGGATACTGGGACAAGATGGCTGAGTTGGTGCAGTCCTTGGTTGTTCGAAATGTGCTCCTTGAGACCAAGTTGAGCACTTTGATGGAACAGAAAGAAAAAGAAGTGGCTGTTCAAAGATCATATGCAGAGGCTGTCAGTTCCAGTGAGGTAAAGTCCAAAAATAAAATGATTATAGTGAAGGCAAAGGCGGACAAATATAGTACTGGTGACCAAGTTAAGAGTGAGTCGATGGGACGAGTTGCCCCTGTCTTAACTGACGTCAAGATAGTATCAGTTGGACCTATAAGAAATAAAAGGGTAATGATCGAAACTGCTTCTGAAGTCGACGCCAAGAAAATTGAAGAGTGTACGGAGGTACAAAAGCTTGGGATGGAGGTTGAAAGGCCCCTTCGTCGATTGCCAAGATTAGTAATTTTTGATGTTCATTCAGATGTAGATCGAGAGTCCCTAAAAAATGAATTGTGGGAAAGGAATTTGGTTGACGGATTTGTCAATAAAGACCAAATTCTTTCCGAGATAAAAATACTCGCTAAAAATAAGTCAAGGAATTCTCCCAGGTACAATGTAGTGGTGGAGGTTTCCCCACGTGTAAGGAGATGCCTTTTAAAATATTCAAGAGTTTTTGAATTGGAGCTCACACCGTGTTCGGGAGTTGTGGACACCAACACAATGTTATAAATGTATGGCGTATGGCCATGTGGCCCGGTACTGTGATGCGGGCGAGTTCTGCAGTCACTGTGCCTGGAGTGGTCATACTTTTAAGTCTTGTACACAAAGAGTGGATGCTCCAAAATGTGTAAATTGCTGGAGGAGGAAGGTGCCCTCTGCACATGGTGCTAACGATCGAACTTGTCCAGAATATTTAAAGGCGGTTGATACTTTAAAGAGAAGAACTGAACAGGATTAGTTGGTATCATGTCGGGGTACCCCTTTCTTAGCAATTGTAGGAAGACTTCTCCCGGTGGTGACTGGGGGTCGTCGGTCACAGTAACGTCAGTGTTGGGGTTCGCAGGAACTGGACCGGTGTGAGTACTGTATGATCAATTGTTATTATGAATTTTGAAAGATCAATTGTTATTATTATTTAGTCTGGCAGGTACCAGACTGTGTTTCACTAGATAGGGCAACCTACCTCCTCGTGGTGGGGATGGAAACTCGTGGTGGGGGCAGAGATGCCGACTCCGCCGCGAGGCTAAAGGTTGTGCTATCTTTTGATTTTTGTCATTAGTCAAGTTAGACTTTTGTAATTGTTTGTTGTTTTGTTAAATTGATTGACCAAAGTTGTTAACAAATAAAACAGTTATGATTGTAAGAGGCAGATGAGCTACGGCTCAGGTGGCCATTTGGTTTAGCTTGATTAAATGAATATGGATAGCAGTCACCAAAGATTACCGTTCCAGCTGTGTGGTACTACTGAGGGTATGAATACATTTGTTGGTAGCACTCAAAGTTTTGTTTCAAGCTCCTCATGCTTTACACCATGAATTAAATTTCCTTTTCCCTTATCCCTATTCAAGTATGATCACCCAAGGAACAAATCCTTAGGCTCTCCAGCCACTTCCGGTTTCAGAAACCCTCTACCTCCTTTGGCTGTTATACTGCCCAGTTTCCCAGGCATGTTCTGCCATGGCCGACCCCGAGACAGCCAACCTAAGCTCCCTACTATGCTCCCCCAGTGGTTTGAGCAGGCTCAATGGTATAACAGCTGAAGGAGCTGTAATTACAGATAAGGTAGAGGGTTTCTGGAACCGGAAGTGGCTGGAGAGCCTAAGGATTCGTTCCTTAGGTGATCATAGCTTGAATAGGGATAAGGGTTGTAGAATTAATGTAATGTTTGAGACTGTTATCCTGGATATGGATGAGTGTTTTAAGGTCATACAGCCCCGTGCCACTTCTGGTGCTGATATACGGGAAACCGAGTATGCACAGGTACCATAGTACATCCTGGGTCTGCTGGGAAGGCTTAGTGTTTTATAATGAATTGTTGATGCAGCACTACTTATGTTGAGGAAGGCAGCAGTTGCTGCCGAAAGCTTCAGTTTTACAGTAGTACGGGTTTAACGCTTTTAATGTATAGTATTTTTAAAAGTTTTTATATGAATTCATATGATTTATAGTATTTTAAATTATACTACATTTTACAGTCAATTTTACTTATTTTATTTGTAATTTTATTTTATTTATGTTTATAAAGTTATAATTGGTCAGAGTTGGCGGCATCAATTATGGAGGGGGTGATTATCCCTTTGTATAAGGCAATCATCAGGCCACATCTTGGGTACTGCACACGGATCTAGAGGGCTCATTTTAGGAAGGATGTATACTAGAACGAGTACAGAAAAGGGCAACAAGATTGGTGAGAGGAACAAAGGAGTGTGCTTACGAAGAAAGGCTTAAGTTCCACAAGTTGCGGCATCTAGAGACTAGATACCTGCAACGTGACCTGATCGAGGTGCATGGTTTGAGAAGGCTGAATGCTGACGAGATACTTCAGCTTGCTCAGATTAAGAACCTGAGGGGGCATAGATTCGAATTGAGGAAAGACAGTTGTATAGATGTGCAGAAGTTTGCCTTTAGCCAGCAGGTAGTTGATTGCTGGAACAGGACTTCCATTTATTGTTGTGGAAGTTGATAGCTTAAAAAAATTTAAGGCTGAACTAGACAAACATTTGGAGTGACCGGATGGATGAAATGGGAAGGATTTTTTTTTTTTTTTTTTTGGCTGATGCTGTATAAGCTTGCTTTCTTGCATCATATGCCTCAACTGATGCTAAACTGCAAAATATTTTTGTGATACTGGGAAGCATTATTTATTAGAAATGCTGACATGAGACAACTCACTGAAAAGGATTTCAGAATGAGATGTTATGGTGTAAGCCATTTTGTAAACATACCTTTCTTTATTTTTGAATTTACTGCTACATATGACCACATAAATTCAAAATTTGTAAATTATATTTACTGTAATGTATAATCATATAAATTCCTACAGGAGACAAAAATGCATTTTTCAAAAAACACACTCCTTCTGGCATCTCATTGTAAAAATACTTCAACTGGGTTGCCATTTCTTATACTATGGGTGCTTACCTGTCACGATGAGGCAACTATCCCTGAAGTAATGCTACCAGTGCCAGCCCTCAACTACAGAGCATAGGTCTTCTATTTGGGAAGTTACTTATTCAAAGTGCTAAATCAGGCAACTCAATTTCAGAGTACAAGATGTTATGGTAATAGCATTTTGCAAAATTAGCTTTCCTTCTTTATGAATTTACTGCATATAAAATGATTTTATGTACTACCCTACACATGCACAAGTACGTATGTTTATCAAGTATAATAATCCTTCACCAATCATATATTGCTGAAAAGGAGTATCCAGTCATAACTTTCTGTGGCATTAAGAATCCAATATTTTTCTATGTGGCCTGGCTAATTTTAATAATGATTCTGGAAGTTAAAAAAAAACAAAAAAAAAACTACATTTCTTCAAAAGGAAGACTAAAGAAATAAAAATTTTACCTCTTGATAAGATCATAGGTTAGCAAATATATGGTGACTCAGGAATTTTATACGGATGTGCTGGTTTGGTTTCCCCAAGTGAATTGGGGTGGATAGATTCCTAGTGGTGTCCCAGATATGACTCACTAACTGCTGTGTAGTTATCATGACCAATGATTTGCCAAATGAGATGGCATTACTTTACAGGTTAATGTAAAATGTCTTTACATGAGGTTGGTGACTTAATAGTATGTTTTATAAATGTTTACATTTTTAAATAATATTTTTAAGCTACATAGTACATTTCTCTAACCAGGGATGTAGTCAGCTGATTCTGGGGTAGATGGAGTAAGGTTTCTTCCTGAGAATTATTTTGGATTTTTCAAGCTTGCACAGCATTAAGATCACACTTATATAGACATAATACACACTAGTGCATATGACCTAAGATGATGTATTATAAAACTACCACTGACAACAAAATACATCATACAACAGACATAGAAACCTTAGAAACAAGTCAGAAACCTAAACCTCATGGTTATGAGTAGTTTGTTTTTGTATAAAATCAATTATGGCTAGAAACATCAGCATATAACTGTAAACTAAGTATTCTATGTCTAGTTTACCTGGATAAAAACCCAACTTTCTGGATGGTGGGCTATGCAATACTTTAAAACCAACTGAGTATCAGAGTACGAAAAATAGCCCACATACAAAACAAATTCCTCCCATTTTGATGGGATCTGAACCAAGCCTATTTCAGATGCTGTGAAGAAAACAACAATTGTAAACACTATGCTAACTATGAGGGGGACTACTGTATTTAAGCTAAACAGGTACTTGCTAAAGATAGGACAATTTTTTTATTTTATTTAAACAAGAATATTTCTGTCTTGAAATAAACATGGTAGAAAGTGTAATCCACTTTATTTTCTGTGATAAACACTGTGTAGGTAAAAATTTCTGGTAATAAACTAAAAACACTGTATAGCAATTGTTGTTGTATAAATGCTCATAACTGTTTATTGCCTAACACTACCTCTTAAATCTTGATATAAAAAATATTCTAAAATTCAAATAAATATTACAAGTACATTTTGTCAATGTGGGATCATACTGCTTTAACAATACAAAAAAATAATAATAATAATAATAATAAATAAATCAAAAAGTCATCTCACCTATCCATTTTGCCTTGATCACCCACTCATAAAAAAATATCAATTTTGATTTCCTATTGTTTACAACTGCTTCACCCTCACAACTAGTAATTTCTACTATTTCAAATGACCCTGGAAAGGACAAAAACAAAAAAGTTAGCACAACACTGACATATTTCAGATGCATAACAAACGCACATGTAATTGACAACTTTTAAATTGTAAAATTCAAAAACCTTTTCAATAGATATGTGGGATCACTAGTGGAACTTATTTCATTTATTAAAAAATAAAATAACTAATATTCATAAACTTCAGAAATTGCCTTCACAAAAAATACAAAAATTAATTTTTGTATTTTGTGAAGTCCCCCCAATTTCAATTGCATATATCATTTCTTAAATTTATTTGAGCCCTGAAAGGAAAACAAAATTTCTATAACACCTTATATAAAAAAAACCCCACCTAATCGCATAAGTTGTGCAGAACATGCAAATATTTAGTTTTGATACAGGATTTAAAACTAAATTTATTGTGTGTGTGTGTGTGTGTGTGTGCGCGCGCACACACACACACACACACACACACACACTGGAAACTAGGTCAGTAGATAGTGCAGAATCACATATCACAGTAGCTGGTGCATGGCACCATAGGAGATTCATTTTTTGCCAACCTGAGAATTCTTCTCAAGTCAGCAAACAATGTTCCAAGGAGCACAAGATAATGTTCCAGTTCATCATCATCATGAACTTGGTGGCCGACTGGGATAGCCAGGTAGGTAAAGTGCCTGCCTGGCAACCCAAAGGTCGCAGGTTCGATTCCCGCCTCGGGCTTGGATCACAGTAAAATGAAAAAACTTTGGGAGGTGCAATATGGCCATAGAAGCTGATGCTCCAACACCAACAAAAAAAAAAAATTAACTTGGTCTGGCTTAGGTCTTTTAAGACCTGTTCCGTTGTAGCTCTTGGAGGTGGTCTTGATCTCGCCATCGTTGTCTTGGTCGACCAACATCCCTCTTGCCTGTAGGTTTGTAGTTAAAGGCTAATTTTGGGATCCGGTCTGGGTTCATTCTTTCTAAGTGGCTGATCCATTTTTCCTGATACGTTTTATGTCATTTACTATGTTATCTACTTTTAATTTCTTGTGGATATCTATATTTCTTTGGTGGTCTAGTCTTGTAAACTAATAATGGTCTTAAAAATTTCATTTGTGCTGCTTCTAGTTTGTGTGCATCTTTCTTATTTATGACCCAAGTCTCAGAGCTGTAGAAGAGGGCTGGTTTTGAAGTGATGTTGTGCAGTCGTAATTTTGTTTCCGTTGTCATTTGTTTTCTGAAGTGGCGTTTAATTGTTCCATTCATTTTATTATATTTTTGTAGTTTAGTGTGGATGTCTTTCTCTTCATTTGATATTAAATTTCCCAAATAGGTGAAGTCAGATATTTGTTCTATTATTTTATCATCAATAACAATTTTGACTCTTTGTATGTTTTTTCCACATAATCCCATTGATTTTGTTTTTGAGGTGGAGATTTTCATCTCGTACTTTTTACCTATTTTATTAAGTTCATGTGCTGCTATCTGTAGTTCATCTTTGGATTTTGCCATTATAACTTGATCATCAGCACATAATATAGTTTGGATTTTGTTCCTGTTGTTCAACTGTACTCTATTGTTAATTGTTTGTTTCCATTCTTTAAGAATTTTATTCATGTAGATATTAAATAAATTTGGTGATAGTCCACATCCTTGTTTCACTCCTTTATTGGTGTTAATTGGGTCTGATAGTTGGCCATTAGAATATTTTATACAGACTTGAGTTTTTATATAGGCTTTGGATCGCTTTCAGGAGTTGGGTTGGAATATTTTCTTCACGTAGAATCTGCCAAAGTTTTTCCCGGTTTACATTGTCATATGCTTTTTCATAATCAATGAAGAGCAGAAATGTTGGTAGATTGAATTCTCTTCTTTTCTCCAAAATTTGCTGTAGTGAGAAAATGACATCTATTGTGCTTCTCCCTTTTCTGAACCCACATTGTTCTTCTTCTAAGAATTGTTCTCATATTTATTAAGTTTATTCTTTAGTATATTAGAGTATAGCTTTTCAGCAGTTGACAGCAGTGTTATCCCTCTGTAGTTGTTAGGTTTATTTCTGGAGCCTTTTTTTGTGTAAATTGATTACTATTCCTGTTTCCCAATCTTTGGGTATCTGTTGCTTATGCCATATGATGTTAAATAATTTTAGTAGTGCGTTTTTTTAGTAAGGTGCCCCCATATTTAAATAATTCTACATTCAAATGGTCTATATGCCTGGGCATTTTCAGTTTTTTGTAATATTAACTCTAGTTCTTCCATTGTTATATTTTCGTCATCTTTGGTTATCGCAGATTCATCTTCCAATTCCCTAGTGCCTGGGTTATACCATAGTTTGGAATAGTGTTACTTCCATTCTGCTTGGGAGATGGAGTTTGTTTTTATTTGATCATTTGTGTCTAGTTGTAATTTCTAAAAAATTTAAAAACTCTTCTCTGTGGGCCCGTGATATCATGTTCTAAAGATTTAACATATTTATCCCAGTCATCTCGTCGGATTCTTCTGGTTAGTTTTCTGACTTCTGCTCAAAGCTTTTTATATTTTATGTTTAAATGTAGGTCTTTAGTTTGTAGGAACAGTTTATAGGTCTTTTTTTCCTCATTGATTGTTTGTTTCAATTTTTCATTCCAAGTTCTTAGCCAGTTTTTATTTTTTATAGGTTTATATCCAAGACTTTCTTCAGCAGCTCCCAGAATTGATTTCGTCATGTTTGACCAGATTTCCTCAACATTTCATCTGATATGAGTTTATGTTCCAGTTCAAGTAAAGAAATAGTAAAATCTGCTGGTTATATACAACAGTAGTGGGAGTAGCAGTGCTAAGCAGGGTAATATACAAGGGCAGATTAATAAGTAATGCACAATTACTCATCCGTGTACACATGAGTGCATAAGAAAGGGGAGGAATTTATGATGTACTCTTGTACTGCCAATTACCCATAAAAACACCCAATCATTTTTCTGGTGTGTTTAGATCTGAACATATGGATGGACCAAGTGACAGCATTTTCCAGCAACAGTATGTGATGAAATTCAAATTGGGTGATCAGTCAGCCACATCTATCCACTGAAAATTCCTGGCAATCTATGGGGAACTAGACAATTGATCAAGGTAACCTCCAGAGATGGCTCCAAAATCAAGGGTAAACAGGAGCAAGAAGCCCAAAGTCTGTCACAAACAGTGAAAATTAACAACTCATTAACCAGCTCATTTCAAATGACAGGTGCATATCCAGACAAGGGATGCACACTGCAAAAATATCAATGGAAAGTGTTTTTTATCATCATCAATAGACTGGGGCACAGAAAAATTTGTTCTCAGTGGGTGTCTAAGCTGCTCACATGAGATAATAGCTACAAGGAACGATATCTGTGATCATCTGGAGACAGGTGCATATCCAGACAAGAGATGCATACTGCAGAAATATCAATGGAAAGTGTTTTTATCATCATCAATAGACTGGGGCACAGAAAAATTTGTTCTCAGTGGGTGTCTAAGCTGCTCACATGAGATAATAGCTACAAGGAATGATATCTGTGATCTTCTGGAGAGGTTTGGTACTGGTGGTCCTGAATGCTTTTAAGGGGTCATCACACATGATGAAACATGGCTCTTCCATTACAACTCACAAACCAAACCAAACTACAATCCATGAAATGGGCACACCTGACATCACCTGTAAACAAAAAGCCAAAATTTTCCAAATCATTGACAAAACTTATGCCCACTTTCTTATGGGATCAAAACAGCATCATTTTTATTGATTTCTTGGAAAGTGGAGCAACCACCAGCAAAGAAAAATATTGCTTGTCCCTGGAAAAACTAAATAGAGCTCTGAAAACCAAAAGGCCTGAACTGAATCAGCAGGACCTCGAGTTTCATCAGGATCAGGCACACATGGTGTTGTCAAAGATCGACCAGGTGGAGTAGAGCATAATGCCCCACCCACCCTATAAGCCCTGACCTCAACCCCATCAGATTTTTTTGATGGGTAAACATCTTTGGCAGTACCTACTAAATTTCAGACGGTAGTAAAATCAATTTGTCACAATTTTGCGACGCAGAAATGACGTCATTTCCATTTCATAACAAAGAAAAACGGAGTCAGGAGAGCAGAACGTGCAAAGGATCATTGGAGGTGATCTTGGATGTGCTCAGAGCTGGCATAAAACAGCTGGTGGCGGAAAAACGTTTATGATTCAGGGCACACCACTTAGGTGGCTTTGGGCTAACCATTGCCACCAGTGACAGAAACCTTTTGGTAATCAAAGAATAAATATGATCTTTATTGTAAGGTGCACAGGTACATGCAGGTACCCTGACTTTACAACACACTTCATGGCAAGGCACTTAGCCAGAAATAGATATCTTGAGGGCAGTGATCTTGGATGTGCTCAGAGCTGGCATAAACCAGCTCAGCACATCCAAGGTCATTACATTACATGCATTTCAGCCTTACCAGTTGAAGCACATGAAATCTAGGTGTTGCAGTACCCGTCTGTATTACTGAAGTGGTTGTATATTTCCATTGAGAGGCAAATTGTAAACGTTTTTTTGCAACCAGCTGGGCCGGTCAAGAATATTTGAATCTGTTTGCGACTGGGAGATAACAGACTCCAAATTACACGTACGAGTAGAATCTTTTGCTTTTCATTGGTCATTCTCATTAAGTTTCAGAAGTCCTTGTTGGTCATCAAGTTTTTGCATTTCTTTGCAATTGAGCTGAGTCAGTTGAGAGTGGCAAGCTTTAGATCCTCGTTCATCTCACTGTTTGGATGATTGTAAAAGTTTTGAAAGGGGTCTTCTTCTCGCAGTTGTGTTACCAGGCTATGAATGCAGGTCATTACCACATGCTTTGTCAGGGTCAACGCCGTCATTGTCTTACATATTTCAATCATTCTGTGACCTAGTATGAGCTCTTCACTGTCATTGTAGATCTTGACATATTTCATCTCTGACAGTATCTCCATTTCCTTGTTGCAAAAGGGAATGTGCAGCATTACCATCTCGTGCTTGTACTCATTGAGATCCTGAGCCAAGTCAGTTTCGATAGCATATTATGCATGGATACTGCTGTTTCTTGCAGATCTCATAGCACTGCATGCATAATTTGCGACAAAGCATGACAGAGTAACATGATAGTTTGATTATAACAATACAAATACTTGTATGGTAGCAATCATACTATTCAAATGGCTACAATCAAATTGATAATTAGACTATTGGCCTAACCTCTTCCAAACATTGATTCGGTAGAGTAAGCAGAGGGCTTGTTTATCCTATTTATCACTAACATTGATTCAGTAGAGTAAGTGGTAGACGTGAGCATAAATTACATTGTTCATGATTTCAGTTCAAGCTATCAAAATTTAGGTGTTGTCAAAGATGTTTACGCATAAAACACATTTCGTGCGTACAGGGTACACACACGATTTTTTTTATGTGAAAACATCTAGGGCGGCACTAGAGTAAAACTGATTGGTAATGAAATTTTCTTGTAACGGAAATGACACAACTGATTGGTAACAAAGAAAGCTGACTGTTTAAATTTTAAATGACGCAAATTACATCACGTCCTATTAGGTTTTATTAGCTTTTAAATGATGCAAACGAGTTCACTTCCTAAAGGCCGCTAACACAGTCACTAACGTTGACTCAGTAGAGCAAGCAGCAGGTAGTAATATTATGCAAGAATAAAAGCTTCAAAGCCACCAAAGAAGCCACGTGTCAAAAAGGAATGAGTTCAAAAACATGGAGAATGACACGAGAGGCTTAAAATTTGAACAGCTTTGATTCTAGAATGCAACAATAAAACAATCACTTCAACAAACAATAACTTCTTGCAGAATTTTTTTTGTTATGACATCATAACAGTCTAGAAATGGATTTCGCTAACTATTAAACATATTTTGAAGATGGCTAAAACTTCAGCTGAGAGAAACCGAGAAGTATGCAAAAATTAAAGCTTCAAAGCCACTGAAGAAGCTTCCCAAGTTGACAAAAGAACGATTTCAAAAACATAGAAAACAAAAAAACGCGGAGTACAATAAAATCTGCCTCTCAAAATTTTGATCAACATCAGCCTTCTACACAGACCTCATCAAGAAGCTGGACCGTCGACATCACGAAATTATATTCAAGAACTTCCTGAAGATTTCGATCCAGAAGATTTCAGTTCAAATGAATTACCTGAGGATTTTCGTTTTTTCAATTGATTCCTGAACCGGCGAGACAGAGTATACTCCAACAACCAGCTTAGACTTTGAGGGACCTGCTAGAATGAAAGCTCGTCGGTTTGCCATGGCTAGAGAAATCGATTTAGAATCCATACCAATTGCAAGAAGTAAGAGTGTTTCGTTGAATAACAACAGAACAAAATCATTTTCCACTAATGCCGGCTTGTGCTATTACCATCCATAAATCTTAGGGAGGTACTTTTCATTCTGTAGTTTATGAATACAAGAAATGTCAAGAACTAGTTTATGCTGCATTATCTTGAGTTACCGATATCAATGATCTTTCCATTACTGCTGCAAATAGAGAAAAGAAATTTTTATCATGGACTAAGAAACGCTACGTCCACTCTTGCACTTCAAGATGAAATAACCAGGTTGTCAAGTAATCCTCTATTTACCATGCAAGAAACATTATACGAATTCATCAGTAAATTACAAGATCTTTCCATTCTAACGTTAAATTGTCAAAGTTTACATGCTCACAGTGATGATCTCACTGATGCACTCGCACAACAATCCAATTTACTTCTACTTTCTGAAACGTGGCTAAATAACAAAGTAAGCATACCTAACTTCGATTGTGTCATTCAATTCAAATGAGAAGATCAACAAGCTGGTGGTTTAGCGATTTATCATAAGTGAGAAAATCATACTCATGTTGTTACTTCTCATATGGAAATGATTTATTGACAAACTTTTGGCAAATCCATGAGTGTTAGAGACATTTGTGCAGCTGAATGCCCTCTTCCTGATGGTCAAACAATATTGTCAGTAGTCATTTACATTTCACCTAACCAAAAGATTGAACATATCTTTGAATTCATCCATTTCGTTTTATTTCCTTACATGATTGAAGGAGCTGCATTGCTACAACAATTTTCTCACAAGAAATGTGACCGAATACCAATGATACTTAGTAGAGATTTCATTAATTTTTCAGTTAATTTTGCAGATACTCAATCAAACCTCTGACTGATTTCTTAGAAATCAGTCAGAGGTTTGATTTTATAAATTTGGATTAATGTTAAATACTTCTAGATCTGTATCGACTACTAATCACGGAACTATTATTGAAGGCTGTATTTCAAAGACATTTACTCCTTTTAAAATCTCAAGTGTATGTATCATATTTTAGCAAACCCACTGTAAGTAAATTACCTACTGAAATGTATTGCAACCTCAAATTCATGAAACTGTCAATAAAAAAATAAGTGCCTTAAAATGTTAAATGTTCAGATTCTTTTCATACTAAACCCCTTTAACCTGGTCCAAGCCAAGGATGTTTTCATATAAAATAAAACATCTTTCGTGTGTATGGAGTAAACACAGTTTTTTATTTTATTTGACTACCAATTACAACATGGTAAGGTGTTTGAGAGTGATATGGAACTCATTTCTGACATTAAACGTTGGTGTAAACATCAGCCTCCTGATTTTTACCAAATTGCATTCACTGCCTAGAAAGAACACTGAAGAAAATGCAGCAAGTGTGGTGGTTCTTACATTGAGTGATAATTTCAAAGTTAAGACTATTTTATATATGTGAAGTACAGCTATATCTCATATAATAAAGATGTTACAGCTTATAGTGTGTTACTTATTCACCTGCCCTTGTACTCTCGAGTAAAGCAGCTAGCTCTTGGGGAATTGCCTATAGAATTACTCAGGTTGTTATTCACTGAGGAAAAGGAATATAAAGACTATTGGCATGTGTCATGAAGGCACTTGGGGCATCCATAAATAAAATTATGGTCATAGTCGGAACAAAAGGTGTCTGGTCCTGGAAATACCAAAGGGGATAAGTTAAGAAAGTCAACATGAGAACGACGAGAAGAGTCAGATAACGTATGCAGAAAATTAGTTTCCAGACACCGGAATCTAGTGCTGCTCGCTCGGTAAACGGACAGTAGGTGTTATCGGTCTGGAGCCGAAACAGAGAAGGATATATTGATTGACAGGTAGGCGTGGCAAACGATGAAATGATTGGTGGTGGACACAACAGACAAGCTACTATAGAGTCATTGGTTAGCATTATAATGTGTACTTATGAGTAAAGAACAGTGCATAATAGTTTTGTGATGAAGGGTAAACAGGTAATAGTAGCGATTAATCTTTTAAAGATGGAAGAAATTTGTAAGGAAAATAAAACGTTGGTTGATTTTTTGATGAAAACTAAACTAATAAAAAGTTTTATTCTGTTCATTTCTATGTTCTCCATTACGTTTTTTTCTCATTATTAAAAGCAGAGTTTGAGTTCGCGAGTGTTTTTACTATATTGTTGAATTAGGTTTAGTTACAAAAAAAGGAAAAGGTTTCTTTATTTTTCGTTATATTTCGACCTTAAATGGTAGGTTAGGAAATTCCTTATATTTATGATATTGATGAAGGTATATCAGGCTTAATGTCGAAGTTTGCAGATGATACAAAGTTTGGCAGGGTTGTTAATGACAGTAATGGCAGTGTGCTACTGCAACAGGATCTAGAAAATTTGGGCAGATGGGCTAAGAAGTGGCAACTGAAGTTTAACCTTGACAAATGCAAAGTACTGCATATGGGTAGAAGTAACCCCAGAGAAACGTTACCAACTGTGTGGTACTACACTTAAGGTGGTAGAAAATGAAAAAGACCTGGGAGTAATTGTGCAGTCAGATATGAAGTTCTCTGAGCAATGTAGACAGGCTGCCAGGGCAGGTCATGGGGTTTTGTCAATGATATATAGGAATTTTGTTAGCAGGGAAAAGGAGGTGATTATCCCTCTGTATAAGGCAATGGTCAGGCCACGCCTTGAGTACTGCATACAGGTCTGGAGGCCTCATTTTAGGAAGGATGTAGATTTACTTGAGCGTGTACAGAGAAGGGCAACAAGATTGGTGAGGGGAATGAAGGGATCCTCTTACCAAGAGAGGCTTAAGTTCTGCAAATTGCAGTGGCTGGAGACTAGGCACCTGCACAGTGATCTGATTGAGGTATATAAGGCCTTGAATGGGTTGAGCACGCTGAATTCTGATGGGATCCTTCCACTTGTTCAGATTACGAACCTAAAGGGGCATAAATTCAAATTAAGAAAAGACAGATGTAGAATAGATGTGTGGAAATTTGCCTTTAGCCAGCGGGTGGTTAATTGCTGGAACAAACTTCCATCTGTCGTTGTGGAAGTTGATAGGTTGAATAAATTTAAGGAGGAACTGGACAGGCATTTGGAGGGAATGGTGTGATTTTTTTTTTTTTTTTTTTTGGCTGATGCTGCATAAGTTCATACATTTGCTTTCTTGCATCACATGCCACCACTACTAACTACTACTATTTCGTTACCTAACCTTAAACGTTAGTTAGGAAATAATAGGAAAAGAAAGAAAGATTCTTTATATATATTTCTTTTTTGGTAGTTGTTGGCGTATAGGCTTCTGTGGCCATAATGCACTCCCAAGGTTTTTGCAATACTTTGATCCAAGCCCGAGGCGGGAATCGAACCCGCGACCTTTGGGTTGCCAGGCCTTTATATACAAAGGGTACTAGGAAAGTTTTGCAATACAGCTTTGTTTATTTAATTTTTTCAAAGTAATTTCCTCTACATTCAATACACCTCTCCATCCTCCGAAACCAATCTTTAAACCAGTTCTGCCAAGTTTCACTAGGGAGTAAAGCACACTCGTTGTCCCAAGCCCGCAGAAGGCCTCATCACTGGAAAACCGCCTCCCTTTTAGCTTCATTTTCACATGCGGGAACAGTGCAAAGTCGCAGGGAGCACGGTCTGGAACTGTAGGGAGGGTGCTCGAGAAGTTTCAGTCCTGTCGTGGTCAAATATTCGGTGCAGGCTTTGGCGCGGTGAGCTGCAGCATTATCCTGATGGAGGTACCAGGTGTCCATTCTTGACTTTGGCCGCAGATTCTTCATAGACCCAATGACTTTAGGCAGGCATTGTTCAGTATACCACTTAGCTGTGACTGTCTTCTGCGTGTCCAAAACGACACGTTCCACAATTCCACTCGATTTGAAAATTACAGCTATCATTTTCTTCTTTACAGATTGGGATTTTCTGACAATTACGGGTGTGTCGTCATCATCAAAGACCCAAACTTTGTTTTGAGCCTTGGTCGGCAGATCGTAATAGTACAGCCAAGTCTCGTCACCTGTCACGATGTTGTTCACATACCGAGATTGTCCCTTATCAAACTTTTTTAACATCTCCCGGCACCAAGTCACACGTCGTGTCATCTGCTCTTCAGTCAGTTGATGCGGCACCCAGAGAGAACAAAGTTTCTTCACGTGCAAATGATCTTGCAGAATCGAACGAATTGCTGGTGCATTTAGGCCCAAAGTATCCTCTATCTGTTGGTAGGTCACTCGCCTGTTTTCGTCAAGCATTTTCCTCACAGCAGTAACGTTTTCCTCCGTAACTGACGTTCGTGGCCTTCCCAGCCTCTCAGAATCCTCCAGAGTGAAATTTCCCCTTTGGAATTCTCTATACCACCTGAATATCATCGTACGATGTGGACAATCATCATCTAGTGCAAAAGTCATTTCTTCTAAGCACTGGTCTATGGTTAAACCACGCACGAAATTATACCGCTAAACTGTCCTTATCTCATTTCGTGACCACGATGCCATCGCAAGCACTTTACACTCTCACTACTAATGAATAACTGAGCCCATCGACTTGGCGCGGCGGCTACTATGCACGTATGAACATGTCTCAACATGCAGCAACAAGCAGCTTCCTGTGATTCATTGTTGCGTCATATTGCAAAACTTTCCTAGTACCCTTTGTGTATATATATATATATATATATATATATATATGTGTGTATGTGTGTGTGTGTGTGTAGTGAATAGCTATTGAGGCGTTGACCGACGTTATGATACGTGTGTATCCGCATGAGTGTCTTTAAAAATAAAAGTAAGTAAAAAAAAATAACATTTTGTTAATAAACAATTTATGCACTAGTCCACCCATGATTCTAAAGAAAAAAGGTAAGGTTACCTCCTCCATTTCTAGAGGAGTTAAAGCTCCCGTGGGATTCAAGTGGAGGTAACCTGACCTTTTTTTCACCATTAGGGTGTATTATTGAACAAGAAATAAAAATAGTCATAAAAAAAAATTTCTTTTATGACTGTATTTCTAAATATGACTGTGAGTCTAAAGAAAAAAGGTTAGATTACCCCCTCCATTTCAAGAGGGGCTCAAGCTCCCGTGGGATTCAAATGGAGGTAACCTGACCTTTTTTCACCATTATGGAAAGTGTTTGTTAGGGCAAGTTACCATTAGGGCTTCTGAGTGCTACTAAAGTGATACTAAACCAATGTTATAGTGTGTTGTGTTTGCGCACCAATCAGCACATCGCTTGCCACGCCTACCTGTCAATCAGCATATCATTCTTGACTTTCCTCCAGACCGATCACATCTACCATCTGTTTACCGAGCGAGCAGTGCTAGAGTGCCATATTTTCCGCGTAAGTTATCTGACGTTTCTCGTCGTTCTCGTGTTGGCTTTCTTTACCTTCACCAAAAGTAGCAATATTGTAATGCAGAGATAAAATCCAGTAGCGAGTATAAGATCTAGAGCTTGAAGCAGAGATCAGAGCCAGAAAGTGATATTGTTAACTGGTGAGAAAGAAAACTTGCAGCTAGAGGTGTAGACTTTCAAGTGGGTACTTGAGCAGCTACTGGAAGTAGTTATGTTTGACTAATTTGGTGCTGTTTGCTTCCCAAATAATCTATTGGCAAACAGCACAAAGGCTTCCTTGGTTGTGATGAGGGTGCATTCCAGGGTAAAAGATGTCTTGTGGAGGAGTGCGTAAGATCAGTCCAGAGACTGAGGTAGATGGGGCATTCACACATGATGTATCCAGGTCTCCTCTTTGCCACATGTGCAAAGTGCATCTTCTTTGATGCTAATCTAAAAGCTGAACAGTTAAATGGAGATCTGGTTTGAACTATTCAATGGTAGTCTTGTCAAAAATTTTCACTGTCGGAAGAATTTGCAAGTTATACTACCCTTAGGGCAAACGTGCCAACTCACAAGTAACAGACATTCCATATTCTCCTCTTCTCCGGGAAGTGTCTGTGTCCACCCATGTGCTGATATCAAAATAAGTTTAAATTTCAGTTTCCTTTATGAAGTATAGTCTATAGCAGCATTTCTCAACCTTTTTGCCTCCCCAACATATGTTTTTAATTGTACCGCAAGCCAAATGTTTATAATATAAAATTTTTAAAAACCTGGTAGACTGGAATCGCTGTATATTACACAAATAAATAAAATTATGCATATTTGACAATAACTTCTACATGTGAAAAGTAACATCCAGTACATTTCTACTGAGAGCAGTTAAGACGAATTTCGATTTATAACGAATACTTTGATTTCAATTTTTATTATTTAAATTCAACTATGGAAAAATGTAAGACCAGCAATTTTAAATAAAACAGGCTGTTTCAAAATTATAAAAATCACTAAAATAGTTTGAATTATATTTATTAAAAACTCTTCCATAAATAATGAACAAAATAATACAAGATAATATTTAATGACTTTATTGTTGTTTATCCTCAATTAATTTATTAATTCTTACTTCAATAGAATTAGTTAATGCTATTCTCAAGCTAACGGTACAAGCTAAAGATTATAATGGTTTATGCACCAACATCGAGCCATGATAATGAAGAGGTTGAAGAAATGTACACTGAAATTGACAGTCTTCTAGATGAGCAGAAAACCCACTACACTATTATCATGGAGGACTTCAATTCTAAGGTTGGAAAAAGGCAAAACAGTGCAGAAAGAGGAACTATAGGAAATTTTGGAATTGGTGAAAGAAATAAAAGAGGTGAAAGACTTGTGGAATTTGCAGAATCTCTAGGACTATCAGTAATGAACACTTTTTTCAAGAAAAGGGTGAACAGAAAGTGGACATGGAAGAGTCCAAATGGATTAACAACTAATGAAATAGACTTCATCCTCACTAACAGAAGATATTGTGAATGATGTTACCATCCTGAATAAGGTAAATGTTGGAAGTGATCACAGAATGGTAAGATGTACACTTGATATAGATGCAGGAAAGGAAAGGAAAAAACTGACTCGAGTAAATAATACAAAGGTCTTTGAAATAACAGAGGAGGAGAAAAAGCAGTATGTACTGGAACTTAAGAACAAGTTTGAGCTTCTGCAGACTGCTCAGGACCAAGATATCGACGAGGAATATTACAACTTTCTGAAAGTGATAAAGCCCAAGAAACCTATTGGGAAACAGAAATCCAAAGAAGAAAAAATTAGTCAAGAAACACTTGTCATGATGAACCAAAGACGACAAATGAAGAGCAAGAAACACACTGACAGGGAGAAAATTGAGTATACTGAGTTATGCAAAGCCATTAGAAAGAGACTCAGAGAGGACATAAGATTTAACACAAGAACAGTAGAACAAGCATTAAGGGAAAACAAAGGATTTAAATCAGCAGCCACGAGCAGTAATACAGAAGGACAAATGATACTGAAACTGAAGAATAGCGATGGTGTACTTATAAACAGCAGAGAAGGCATAATTCAAATAGCAGAAGACTACTATAGAGAATTATACAAGGAGCGAGGGAATGATACCAGCAGTGGGGAACATGGATTGCAAAGTAGCAACACATACGACATAACCGATATTCTTCCTGATGAGGTAGAACATGCATTGAAGAAAATGAAGAATCGGAAAACCCCGGGGGAAGATAAAGTTACTGCAGAGTTGTTAAAATTGGGAGGAAGAGACATAATACAAAAACTGGCAAGGCTCTTCACAAAGTGCATTAGAAAAGGTGTGATGCCTAAGCAGTGGAATAATGCAATCATAGTTTTGCTGCATAAGAAAGGAGATAAATCAGAAATTGGAAATTATAGACCAATTAGCTTGTTATCCCATATCTACAAGTTGTTCACAAGGGTCATTACTAACAGATTAGAAAGAATACTTGATGAGAATCAACCGAAAGAGCAAGCTGGCTTTAGGACAGGATTCTGAACTATGGATCACCTTCACGTAATATCACAGCTAATGGAGAAAGCAAATGAATATAAAACACCATCATGCCTGGCATTTGTGGATTATGAAAAGGCATTTGACTCCATACAGCATAAGGCAATGTTTCGGGCACTGGAAAGACAAGGCATAGATACTCCATATATTATGATTTTGAAGAAAATATGAGAGTGCTACATCCATTATTAGACTAGACAAAGACAGTAGCAAATTTAAAATCGAGAAAGGAGTTTGACAAGGAGACACAAATCTCCGAAGCTGTTTACTGCTGCCCTTGAGGAAGCTTTCAGAAGATTAGACTGGTCGCAGAAAGGAGTCAATGTGAACGGAGAGTACCTAAACCATTTACGATTTGCAGATGACATTGTGGTCATAAGCCACGATCCCAAAGAATTAGAGGAAAATCTTAATCAGTTATGCACAGTTAGTAAGGATTTTGGACTAAAGATGAATATGGCTAAAACAAAAGTAATGATGAACAAGTATGCCACGGAAAGGGAAATAATGATTGAAGGAGCAGTAATTGAAAAGTTGGAGTCACATACTTATCTGGGACAAGTTATTAGCTGTAATAATGATAAATGGCTGGAAGTCAAGAGAAGAATAAATTTTGGATGGATAGCATTCAGGAAATATAGTCACATACTGAAGAGCAATATCCCAGTTTGTCTGAAACATAAAATAATGAACCAATGTATACTCCTTACCATGACTTATGGAAGTGAAACTTGGGCACTCACCAAAAGAATGGAAAAGCTAAGAACTACACAGCAAAGAATGGAACGAATTATATTGGGAATCAGACTGTTAGATAAGAAGAGAAACACATGGATTAGGCAGCAAACTCAAGTAAAGGACATTCTTATCAAAACTAAAGAACTAAAATGGTCTTGGGCAGGACACATAGCTCGAAGACATGATGACAGATGGACTAAGAAAATAACAGAATGGTACCCAAGAGGAGCTAGAAGAAAACCTGGAAGACAAAGGCGGAGATGGATAGATGAAATTCATGAGTTTGAGTAGTAAATGGATGGCCAGTGCTCAAAACAGAAGGAACTGGAAAGTTGCTGGAGAGGCCTTCATCCTGCAGTGGATTGAAAATGGCTGATGATGAATGCTATTCTCATTGTTGAAGTTATGTCGAGAGGTTTCTGAACTTATTTTTCGTAACAACCATTGTTGAAAATCCACTTTCGGCCAAATAAGTTGTTGCAAATGGAAATAACAATTTTATTGCCTTTTCACTCAGTCTGATATTTTTCTTCGATTTGTAACCAAAATTTAGGTAAATTATTCTGGTTTTCTTTAAACTTTATTTCCAAACTTGTCCATTGATAATTCAATTAAATTTTCTTCTTCTGATAAAGATAAATTATTTGATTGACATTGTTGAAAAGGATTTATTACCCATATATTGCCCAAACAAATATCTCCTGTAGGTGGGAAATTATTGAATGAACTTTTCTTTTAATTTTAATAAATAATTTTGTATAACTTGATGTATATCCAGAATTTCCTTCTGAGTTATTATATTGTCCTCAACCATTTGTAAGAATGATAGAAACATATCAAAACAATCCTTTTTAACTTTGTTTAACCAGAGGCAAGTTTTTTTTTTTAACAAAAAAGGTTCCATTTTATTATAACAAATAAAAAGATTGGTCTGATTTCCTTGCATTCTTACTTCAATAGAAGTAAAGAATGCAAGGAAATAATACCAAATTTAAAACATTCATTAAAACAAAAATATGTAAGCTAGATAGGCAACATTAAGCAAGCCACAAATTACTTTTAAAATACTCACTTAATGTTGACTTCTGGTCATTTAAAAATATTTCAACTTCTACTCAAAGTTTGAATAATTGTTTCAGAACTTTTCCTCTTGAAAGCCATCTTATATGAGAATGTAACAATACCTATTTATGGGCTGAACCCATTTCTTCACACATTATGCCAATGGGATTCTTCCTCTTGCTCAGAATAATCACCTGAGAGGGCATAAATTGAGGAAAGAGAGATGTAGGATAGATGTGCAGAAATTTGCCTTTAGCCAGCAGATAGTTGGTTGGTGGAACAGACTTCCATCCCTTGTTGTGGAAGTTGATGGCCTAAATAAATTTAAGGCTCAGCTGGACAGGTATTTCAAACGAAATAAGGGCCGAAATTGGCGTTTTTTGTTTTTTTTTGGCTGATGCTGCATAAGCTTGCTTTCTTGCATCATATGCCTCTACTAATGCTAATGATACGGCTCTTTACTGCACTCTTTCAAATTTGGTTAACTATTTGTACATACTGATTTAAAATGTCATGTAAATCTTCACTCATATCTTTCGTAGTTAATTGTTCCCGATGAAGAAAACAGTGAGTTGTTATTAAATCTGGATGAGCAATTTTCTTTATGCGTGATACTAAACCCCTATGCTTTCCTGTCATTGCCGCAGCCCCATCAGTACAAATCCTTATACAACTATTCCAAGAAATAGTTTTTTGTTTGGAGATACGAATTGATATTTTTAAAAATTTCTTCTGACATTGCTGAAGACTAATTTCAAAGAACATTAATTCTTGGTAAAATAAAATTACGGCTTTCTCAGAGCGAATTGTAACAGGTTTAATAATATATATAGAAACATATAAACATACAAAGCTTTCGGTTGGTTAGACAACCTTCTTCAGTTGAAACAAAACATAAAATGACAGTTAGAATGGAGGCGTGTACTGCCAATCTGGTACGTGAAGCGCGTGGCTAATTGTTTGAGGTTGAAGTCTGTGGCTGTGACGTATGTAGACGTGGCCAGCGCTTGTCAATGGACAGGACTATTGCTTTGGTGATAGGGTGGACTTGACAACCACTGTTCCTGTTCATTGAGGTATTGGAGCATTTGATGCTTAACGATTCCAACCAGGCGCAGTGCAGATAATGGCGGGACTTATCCACAATCACGACATCGCGGTGTGGGTCAATGTCGTGGTGGGTTTCCCAGACGTGCTCAGCAACAGCTGAGTGCTCCACATCCGCCAAATGGATCGCCCTCTTGTGTTCGGAAAGGCGTTTTTCGAGTCACCTTCCGGTTTCCCCGAAGTATCAGCTAGTGCAGTCACGGCAAGAGATGCGGTAGACAAACCCGCTCTGCAGTAGGGTGGGGACAGGTGTTTTTACGTTGGAAATGAGGGATCGTAGTTTTCTCCCTGGGAGTTGGAGGCACTTTATCCCATGCGATTTTAAAATCCTACAGACCTGTTGTGATATGCTTGGGTAGTATGGGTAGTAGCGAGTTCATAGAAAGGATCCATACTATGTCCATCTCACAAGATCAGGTTATGGCATCGTTTGATGTAGTATCACTTTTTACCTCCATCCCAGTGGAACTTGCCATCACTCATGCGGGGAAAAAAAAAAAAAAAAAAAAAACTCTTGGACAGTGATGAAACCCTTGGCAGCAGAATCAAACTGACACCAGACGATATCTTCACCGCCCTAAGACTGTGCTTAACAGGTGGTGCTATCATGCTTGATGACTCAGTTTACCAGTAAGTGCACGGCTCAGCCATGGGTTCCCCAGTTAGTTCGGTCACGGCAAACATCGCGATGGAGGAGTTAGAGGGTCGTGCATTTACAAACGTACCAGATCCCATTGCCTTTTGGTGTCGCTATGTGGACGATGTGTTCGTAGTTATCCTCAGAGATTCAGGTCAACGAATCTTAACCGACCTCAACTCTGTCGCCTTTCATAAAATTCACGATCGAGCTAGAGTCGAACAACACCATACCATACCTAGACACCCTTGTCCGGCGCGAGGGCACATGCTTGAAGACGACAGTCTATCGTAAACCTGTGTGTGCTGGCCAATTTACCAACTTCCGGTCAGCACACGCACGTTGCCATTGCGCGAACCTTGCTGACTCGCGCCTGGACACACTCTAGCTCTGTAAGTGAGAGGCGCACAGAGATCGCTAGAGTCAAAGCGGACCTTGCAAGGTGTGGCTATCCCATCAATACCCTTGACAGGTGTGACCTACAGGCACGCGACCAACAGAAACATCCAAAATGATGACTCAACCACGAGCGCCTTTATCCCATACTACCCAAACATATCACAACAGGTCTGTAGGATTTTAAAATCGCATGGGATAAAGTGCCTCCAACTCCCAGGGAGAAAACTACGATCCCTCATTTCCAACGTAAAAACACCTGTCCCCACCCTACTGCAGAGCGGGTTGGTCTACTGCATCTCTTGCCGTGACTGCACTAGCTGCTACTTCGGGGAAACCTGCTTGAAAAACACCTTTCCGAACACAAGAGGGCGATCCGTTTGGCGGATGTGGAGCACTCAGCTATTGCTGAGCATGTCTGGGCAACCCACCACGACACTGACCCACACCGCGATGTCGTGATTGTGGATAAGTTCCGCCATCATCTGCACCACGCCTGGTTGGAATCGTTAAACATCAAATGCTTCAATACTTCAATGAACAGGAACAGTGGTTGTCAAGTCCACCCTATCACCGAAGCAATAGTCCTGTCCATTGACAAGCGCTGGCCACGTCCACATACGTCACAGCCACAGACTTCAATCTCAAACAATTAGCCACGTGCTTCACGTACCAAGTTGGCAGTACACGCCTCCATTCTAACTGTCATTTTATGTTTTGTTTCAACTGAAAAAGGTTGTCTAACCAACCGAAAGCTTTGTATGTTTATATGTTTCTATGTATATAATTAAACCTGTTACAATTCGCTCTGAGAAAGCGGTAATTTTATTTTACCAATATGAATCCGGAGCGCAAAGGCCTTTTAAACCATATAGTATTTTAGTAATTCTTCCTGTATATCTTTACATGTAAAATCAATATATCTGGCGTAAACCAATATTATTGCATCATTTGATACATCTGTTGATTCGTCTAATTGAATTGCACAATACTGGGATTTTTGTATTTTTTTTCCACCAACTGTAATTCAAGGTCATCAGACAAATCCTTTATCCACCGACTTATAGTATCGTTTGACATGGGAATGCAATTTATTTTTGCTTCATATTCTTTACCAAATAATTCACTACAAATGTCTTTCCATGCAAGGCTTTAATAATATTTCTCCAATGGTATATGCTTTCTTGCATTTAGCAATATGAAAGGCTGCCAAATAAGCACATTTCAAGAATTTTTTGTTCATAGAAACAAATTTTGTTAAATTGGATCTAGTTGTTTTTAATTCATCGCGCATTCTTTAAAAGAAATCCGTAGGTTTATCTTTATATTGGCTATGATTTGTTTCCAAATGTCTTAATAGTTTATTAATTTTGAATGAAGAGTTGGCCAATATATTTCCACAGATAACACAATGTGGTAAATCTATTCCATTTTCTTTTATGAAGGTGAAACCATGATTCATATATTTCTCTTGATAATTAAAAATAAAACTCTTGTCTTGTTTTATTACTGGTTTGCTTGAAGTACTAGACATTTCTGCATTTTTATTATCTGAATTAGTTTGTTGAGAATTTTCTTTTTCTTTTATTCCAAAAAAAAAAAAAAAGAGATAATTTGACTTGTTTACTCATTATTTACTCACTGTCCTACTCAATCAGCTTCAATTTCTCGAAAATCTGCTACCAATTCCTTAAATGCCGATCTTCAGGTAATTCTCCAGTGGGGCAAAGACAACTTAATTGATTTCAACCCTTCTAAAAAACTCAGTCTTGTCTTATATCTCGCAAAAAGGATTCTTCTGCTCCTATGCTTATCTTTAGTGACACTCCGATTTCTAGGCAAAATGATATATCTCTTTTGGGGATTACCCTGACTTCTAATCTCTCTTGGCACATGCACATTACAAATATTGCTTCCTCTGCATCTAAAAAACTTGGTTTTCTCTTTCGCTCTCAGCATTACTTTTCTTCCAAACAGCTGCTCACTCTGTATAAATCGCAAATCCGCCCTGCCATGGAATATTGTTCCCACATCTGGGGTGGTGCCCCCAAAACCTCTCTCAGGCTTCTTGATTCCATTCAGAAGAGGGCAGTTAGGTTAATCAATGATTCATCTCTAACAGAGTCTCTCCACTCGCTTTCTCATAGACGTACTGTTTCTGCTGCATGCCTCTTCTACAGATACTTCCATGAACACTGTTCTTCTGAATTGGCTTCTATAATTCCCACTCTCTCTTTCAAAACAGTCCAAACCCGTGCCGCCAACAGTCAACATCCATTTACTGTCCAACTTCAAACCCACAGAACCAACTTTTCATCTTCCTCATTTATTCATTCAACTGCCGTTTTCTGGAACAATCTTCTTTCATACGTATTTCCTGAAAATTACAATCTACAGAAGTTCAAGTCCAATGTCAACAAATATCTTCTTTCGTCTTCTCAACCTCCAACCCAAGCACGGTACTAAGTACTATAGGTTCTAATACCTCTTGTGTTTGGGGTTCACATAAACAAAAAAAAAAAAAAAAAAACAACTTAAAAAGAATTTTATATTGTTTCCTATTGAAAATTTACTAAAAGTTTTCATTGTGATGAATTAATCACATACAACAAAATAAAAATATTACTTTAAGAGCTAAATGAAAATTTGAAAAATGAAAAACTAGAAATTTAATATTACCAAATCTCAGCAAAATACAAAATACGATAATATCATTGAATGCATATCACAGTGGACCGCCGGCAGTGTATCTATCACACTAACTACATAACAGGACAGTAAAGTAAATAAACACGCACATAAAAAATAATTACCTTTGAACTGGCCGCAATCACGTTGTTTGTTTCACGCTGAGACCATTTCACTTTAGTTTTAAACTTTTAGGTTAGAAAATTAATTTGTCTTTCCATCATAAGATCGAATATCAACGTATGAAGCGAAAGGATGGCACAGTACAATTTGTATCATGTGCTCTGGGCTTCTCGCTTTGGCACAAGGTAGCAGCTATCATTTCGCGACCTATTAAAAATTTAACACGACCCATAGGTTGAGAAACCCTAGTCTATAGTGTAATTTGACTAGCAGCACCAGGGGTTCCCCCAACTCCACAACTGATTCTCTGTGACACATGCAGAACTCTGTAGAGGCCAGATGGACCATCTTTATGAAATGGGCCAGGGTGCAGCAGGCACAATACAAATTTAGCAAGAGTTTTCCAGTACGAACACTAAGGGCTGTCAGAGGTAGTACAGGAGGCCATTGAAAATTGGAGGAATATCAAATGCCGAGAGCTGAGCAGTTAGTTGTCAAGAAGGATGTTGCTGGCTCGGTGATACATACAGCTGCACCATATGTCATTACAGGAATACTAACAGTATTACAGAACAGTTAATGTCCTTCCCTTCAACTCAGTCTCTACTAGTAATTCTAGCGAGTGGAACAGTGCAATTTTTAAAGACTTTTCTTTTAGGTATTCATATTCAAGCTATTCCTAACTAGTCACCTGGGCCTTAGCCCATCTACCAATATTTCATAACTGTTTATTTGTTACAATTTTCTTAGGTCAATCAACCTTAACAAAACAACAATTACAAAGTCTAACTTGACTTATGACAACAAATTAAAGAAAGCACAACCTTTAGCCTTGCGGGGGAGACGGCGTCTCCGCCCCCCTCACGAGTTACCGTCCCCACCGCGAGGAGGTAGGTTGCCCTATCTAGCAAACATTGTCTGACACCTCTCAGACTAAATAATAATACAAATTTCATTCAATACAAATTGATCTTACAAATTATCTCACAATCAATGCATACACACACCTGTCCGGTTCCTGCAAACCCCAACACAGACGCCACTGTGACTGACGACCCCAGTCACTGCTGGGAGAAGTCTTTTTCAATCACTGGAAGAGGAGAAGCCCCCCGCATGACACCACTAATCCTGTTCTGTACGTCTCTTTAGGGTATCAACCGCTTTTAGATATTCTGGACATATCCGATTATTAGCATCATGCTCAGAAGGCATCCTCCTCCGCCAACAATTTACACATTTTGGAGCTTCTGCTCTTTGCGTGCAAGACTTGAATGTATGTCCACTCCCAGCACAGTGACTGCAGAACTCGCCCGCGTCACAGTACCGGGCCACATGGCCATACGCCATACATTTGTAACATTGTGTTGGAGTCCACAATTCCCGGACACGGTGTGAACTCCAATTTAAAAATACTCTAGAATATTTCAACAAGTATCTTCGTATGCGTGGGGAAACCTCCACCACTACATTATGTCCTGAGGAATTCCTTGCTTTATTCTTTGCTAATATTTTTATTTCAGAGAGCACTTGGTCCTTATTGTCAAATCCATCCACCAAATTCCTTTCCCATAATTCGTTATTAAAGGACTCACGATCTACATCTGAACTAACGTCGAAAATAACCAGTCTGGGAAGTCGGCGAAGGGGCCTTTCTACCTCCATTCCGAACTTTTGCACCTCCGTGCATTCTTCAATTTTCTTAACGTCCAGCTCAGAAGCAGTTTCGATCATAACCCTTTTGTTTCGTATGGGACGAACTGATACTACCTTGACATTAGTTAAAACCGGTGCAACTCGTGCCATTAACTCGGTCTTTACTTGGTCACTGGTATTATATCTATCCGCATTAGCCTTCACTATAACTGATTTATTCTTGGATTTAATCTCACTCACATTAGTCGCCTCTGCATATGATCTTAATTCAGGAACTTGTTCTGCTTTTCCTTTTTCCATTAAAGTATTCAACTTGGTCTCTAGACTCGCACTAACCGCCTCTGCATATGATCTTAATTCAGGGACTTGTTCTGCTTTCCTTTTTCTTTCCTTTAAAGTGTTCAACTTCGTCTCTAAACGTACATTCCTTATAGTCAAAGACTCCACATACATTACCATCTTGTCCCAATATCCCATTACAATATTCAAGTCGTGTGCGCTCGGCTTATTCAAAGCCGACACAAAAAGCCGTAGCTTAGTTCTATAAGACTCTAATTCCTGCAAGGTGATAGGTTCTAGGTTACACTGTATCTGTTTCGAAATCTTCTTCTTTTAGGTATTGTACACTTAGGAGAAAAGATTGCGACAGTCCAAAATTATACATGGGTGTTTAATGGAGCAGCAATTGGGAATGGTTTGCCATGAAGCCAGAGAGTGAGCAGCCTATGAATGCTAGGTTTGCTTTTTAGCATATACCACATTTGTTGATGGATGTGATCATCTTATCAAGAGAAGACCATGCACAAGCTCAGACAGCATTTCACTGATCCTGTTTTCAATAGCTGCTCTGCTGGGCCAATGTATGGTAATGACCAGATCGTTAGCATAAGACTGCATAGACATGTATGCATGTGTACCCTGTCTATGGTGACTCCCACACTAAATGTTTATCTCCACCTAGTGTCACTGTGATGAAATACAGAAACTCTGTAAAAACAGCCTTATATGTGGTGAATGAATGTTCTGTAGTATGTGTTGTGAGTCTAAGGCCTCTTTGCCACCAGGGAGCAGCCATCACCTGTTTTCTGTCTTTTACTGCATTCACTGAAGGTAGTGCAAAACCAGTGGATACATTTACCCCATACCCAGGTAGCCCAGTCCTAAATATCATACTGTTGTAACCACAGGCCTTTTCAACTGCCTGTGTGCAATGCACAAAATCCAGCATCCACAGGAGGCTACGCTATACCTGTGGATGCCAGCAAAATCCCGTACCATAGAAGTAGTCAAAGTAAATCCCATAAAAGTAGTCAGAGAACAAAATACTCTCAGGCTACTGTCCAAGATTCCAGTCTACTCCCGAAGTTAGCATAGGCATGTTGGGAAGGAGCAAATCAGCCACTTATCTAGTACAGTCAGTCCTCACATAGCACGATAGTTGTGTTCCTGGAAACCCTCGTGCAATGCAAAATCGTGCAATGTAAACAACCGGCCCTATGGGAAAAATAGGGTTAGGTGCTGACCACCCAAGACTGAACACACATTTGTAACCAAAACATTACCAAACATTATAAATAATCGTAATAAAATACGTATTTTATTACGACTATTACGTAATAAAATATTGCTAATGCTTTTGCTTCTATCGTAAGCAAACTTGTTTTTTGTTTAATTTTCTATCCAAACAGATAACACCCGTTCCATCTCTTCCAATTCTTTGTGTCTTAATCTAATGGATTTTAATTACACTTTGAGTTGTTCTTGCTATGAAAGTTGTTTTTATTTTCTCTGCATTCTTTGTATTTCTCGGCATTGCCTCATTTAGGCCTGTAGCACGTGCAATATCACATGGTCTTTCATTTCGCTCAAAGCATTTCACAATTTCATATTTTTTCTCGACAGAGGCGGACTGGCCATAAGCCTTAACGGGGGAACCCCCGGTGGGCTGGAGGCCGGTGTGATTTTGGTCATAAACCATAGTATGAGACCACTATAAATTTCCCCTGGTAAGAATTTTTGACCCAGTCTGCCTCTGTTTATTGATATTGCTTTTCTTTTTCTCTCTGAATCTGCAGTATCTTCACCAGGATGCTTCCTCATTTTCAGGGAATAAAGCACAATTACAAAACGAGGAGACAAGCTTGATACACATAAACAAAGCTGCGCATGTGTAGCAACTGAATAAACAACACCGTAAAGGCAGAGATACACTATTAACGCCTCTCATTTTACTAAAGCACATTTCTAGGCCTCCGTAGCCGAGTGGTCAGGAGCGGGAGTGCAGTGGCACACTGAGTAGACCGGGGTTCAAGCCCGACTGCTGAATACGGTCGATCTGCCAACCCGCACTGGACCAGCGTGGTAGATTATGGTCCATTTTCCCTCAGCATGAATTGTTGAAGAGGCTTCCATCCTGCAGTGGGTTGATAATGGCTGCAATTTACTTTTTTTTTTTTTTTTTTTTTTTTTTTACATTTCTAGGGGTTACTACCATAAAACAATTTCCAGTTGCGTTTCTGCTAGTGGAATCTGTTATAAACTGGAAGTAGCTGGAATTGTGTGGGTTTTTACGTTATTATGGTGAAATGTGTTTCCCCTTCACTAATATAAAAAACATAAATACATTTTCAGAATCTTCTCTTCATTCCTATCGTGTTGCGTTTGGTTGGGGTGAGTCTGCGTTCGACTGCCATTTCTTGTAAACACAAAGGCGAATTGTGCATAAGCGAATTTGGTTCGTGTTATATAAGATATCGTTCCCCTATTTATAAATCATGTATGATCGAATTCATGTAATGCAAACACGTGTTATACGAGGACTGACTGTATTAGTATTACCATATACAGTCAATTCCTGTTATTTGAGACACATCGGGACTAGTGCATTTTGGCCCGATTAAGCAGCTGCACCAATTATCCGACGTTTCATGTAAATAGTTAAAAATACAATGGATACCCGCTTTACAAGTGGTTCACTGTACAATGAAATCACATTACGATGGACTCGCCATAGTAAAGTACTGTTCACTTTACAATGTGTAGTAAGCGCTGGTCATTGTGATCACACTTGTGAATTGAATTTAAATTCTATTAAACAGTGATTCTAATTAGCGAAAATAGGAGGAATATTATCCACAGGCTATAAAAGTAAAGATATACTAGGCACAAATTTACCCTTTATTACCTTACCAATTAGAAAATTAAATGGTATGTGAAAATCGGAAGAACATATGTGATAATCAGAATAATTAATACGTACTGTAATATGTACATACTAACTAGTTGACATTTCAGTTCAGACATTTGTGGCTGGGGTTAAAATTTAAAACAGTAAAAAGATAAGCAATCAATAACAAAGAACACAGCACACACAAATTACAAGTAACGCGATACGCACAAGTGAGAATGGAGTAACAAGTTACGAAGCTTTAAAAATAGGAATGAAGAGAAGATTCTGAAAATTATTTTTATATGATTGAAGATTTCATGGAAGTGTCAGCACATTTCACCATAATAACCCACAGAATTACAGCTGTCGGTATTATCACAAATTCAATAAGATGAAGTTTACTATCTGTTTATGATAGACTGCACTAATAGAAAAGCCCAATAAACAGGTGACTGCTAATTGTTTTTACTGTTTTATGGTTGTAACCTCCATAAATCTGACTGAACCATGTGGTATGGTCGGAGACAATCTTAGGGTAATCTCCAGTGCTGGGATCTCCTGCCCCGATTAAATGGCATGTTGTCCCAATTAAGAGAAGTAAACCCTGGCTATTTTCTCGATTGGGTTCTGTTTTTTAAGATTTACCCCAAATAAACGGCTTAGCATTAGCATTAGTAGAGGCATATGATGCAAGAAAGCAAGCTTATGCAGTATCAGCCAAAAAAAAAAACCCCTTCCACTTCACCCCTCTGTTCGTTCGAAATATCTGTCCAGCTGAGCCTTAAATTTATTTAGGCTATCAACTTCCACAACAAGGGATGGAAGTTGTTCCACCAACCAACCACCCGCTGGCTAAAGGCAAATTTCTGCACATCTATCCTACATCTGTCTTTCATCAATTTGAATTTATGCCCTCTCAGGTGAGCAAGAGACTGTATCCCATCAGCATTGAGCATGCTCAAACCATTCAAGGCTTTGTACACCCTCTATCAGATCACCTTGCTGGTGCCTAGTCTCCAGACACTGTAATTTGCAAAACTTAAGCCTTTCTTTGTAAGAGCAACCCTTCGTTTCGTTCACTAACCTTGTTGCCCTTCTCTGTACTCATTCCAGCAGCTCTATATCCTTCTTGAAATGAGGCCTCCAGACCTGTATACAGTACTCAAGGTGCGGCCTGACCATAGCCTTATACAAGGGAATAATCACCTCCCTATCCCTGCTAGAAAAATTCCTGTATATCAGTGAGCTACTCTTTCAGCCCGTCTGAACTGCTCAGAGAACTTCATATCTGCCTGCACAATTACCCCCAGGTCCTTTTCATTCTCTACCAGTGTAGTACCACAGAGTTGATACGTTGCTCTGGAGTTGCTGTTTCCCCATATGTAGTACTTTACATTTGTCAATGTTAAACTTCATTTGCCACCTCTCTGCCCATCTGCTCAACCTTTCCAGATCCTGTTGCAGCAGCATAGCGTCAGTAGCGTCCTTAACAATCCTGCCAACCTTTGTATCATCTGCAAACTTGGACATTAAGCTTGACATACCATCATCAATATTATTTATATATATATATACAGAAAACAACAAATGGACCCAACACTGAACCCTGAGGGACTCCACTAATAACATTAGTCCACGATGAGCAGTGTTCATTAATTACTCTGTCTTCTGCCACTCAACCATCCCTTTACCCATAGCAACAATTTGCCACCAATGCCACACTGCAAAGTGTGGCATTGGTGGCAAAGTCATATGCAAAGTGTTGTCAAGAGTATCGAGAAAACCAACCTAATAAAATAAAGGTGGAGGTAGCAATGAGTGTGCAAAAACGACAAAGACTATCGAGATTGCATAAAAGACAAACAGAAACTCAAGTGCTGAAT